>NC_134115.1:78347992-78650908 GCF_040939455.1 Microcebus murinus | reverse complement strand
ACAAAATAATTTTTAACATCCATTGTAGATCTAATATTTTAGGAATATATTACTGCTGTGGAAAGAATCATGAACTTGGGATCAGAAGACTGGGTTTAAATCCTAATTCTGACATTTATTACTTGTGTGACCTTAAGCAAATCAATTTATATCTTTGATCTGATTTTTTTTATGTAATCTGAAAAATGGGAATAAAATATCAGTGTCCATGGGCAAAGTGAAGCTCAAATGAGATATAGAAGAATGCACCCAAAGGATACAGCACCTCCTGGCACATGGTAGGCATTTAATCACCCACGGAAATTTAAGGTGATGGATATCCCAATAATACCAATTTTCTCTTTACAAATTATACAATTATATTAAATTATCACATGCACCCCCAAATGTGTACATCTATTATGTATTAATGAAAATAAAATTACAACTCATTTCTTAAGGGTGACACCGGGTGACACAAATGCATAAGTGATGACATTGCTAAGAATACTAGAAGTTAAAGAGATGACGTAAATAGGGAGATTCACTCTTCCAGTGAGATTTCAGCTCTTCTCTTTCTTTACCACTGCTGCTGATAAACCCTACAGTCCTGGTCCTGGAGGTATTATCAGCATCCCACACACATCCCCTTGCTTTAACCCTGTCTGGAGACTGTGCTTTCCTCCTTCAGCTCTAGATATCTGGCTCACAAGTCAACCTCTTGATGACATGTCTAGGAAATGCCCATATGTGTCAGGTCTGTTGATCCCTCTACCTCATTCCCACACACAATGGGGTAGATGTTCCACAAGTATCTTAACACCGTGGGATATGTTGGGTTGGCTCTTGTATAATCAGCCTAAATTGCGTGTGTTCTGGGGAAGGACAGCTTCAGTTCAGGAGGTGTTGCTCGGGGCTCTTTTCCTTACACTTCACTACCCCCCACCCCTGGGTGTTGAGGACCTCAATCTCTGTTTCTGAAGTTTGTACTCATGTTGCTGTTGAAAGATAATGGCCCATACAGTGTAGTTATTAGTATGTTTGTGTGTGCGTGTTGGGGGAGGGGGGAGCTGTTAAAATAACCAGGACACAAGTGGCAGCTTCCCTTGCTATTTGATCAAAGGTTTATAGATAGCAATGACAAGTACTCCTCTAGAGCTCCTCACCACAGCTGAGATGTGCTACTTACCTCTGGAATAGAGGTGGGATGGCCTTTAGTCTGCACATCCGCCTGCACTGGTGACAGGTGCTGCATCTCAGGCAAAACAGGGCAATCTCCTTTCGACGACACACGTCAGTGCTCCTCTTTCCTTGTTGTGCCCCAATCTATAGGCTTTTATTTAGTCTTGGTTGGTTGTGTGTGTGTGTGTGTGTGTGTGTCAGGGGAGAGAACTAATTATCTATGTGTACATTTTGTATTTTTTCCTTAAGTTAAAATCACTATATGCATTTGTTTTCTATAAATATAGTGTCACCTACAGCAGGAGTGGGCTTATGTTCAGGAATATACGTTAGAGAAGAAATTTGATGAGTTACTAGGTCAGTAAAAAATTAATACTTTTAAATATTTTCTAGTCACATTACTTTTACTTGGACATCTTTACTCTGGTATAACCAATGAAATAATAATTGCTCTATAAATCATAAATGTATTCTAAGCAGGACAGATATCCTTTAATGAATGTGGATAGCCAAAGGTGGGCATGAAGCTGAGTCAGGAGCAGGCACTGGGAAGAGCTGAATGATTATGTGAAATGGAATAAATGTGATTTGGAAGGTCTTAAATGCATCTGAGAGGGATGGGGTCTGGAAAATCTAGGGGCAAGAGAAGAAGTGAGAGGGCCCCCTGATAATGTGAGACCTAGATGTGCTGTAGGATAAAACGTCATGAAAAATCCTCAGTCAAGCAACAAAGAAACTTTAATAACCAAGACTATTTCAGACTCAGTTTTGATTGGCTTTAAATTATTGTGATGTAATATTCTTCTTAGTGTCCCCAATTTTTTACTAAAGTGGTCTGTACGTTAAAATGGGTATGTATCAGTGAGGGGTGTGTGTGTGTGTGTGTGTGTGTGTGTGTGTGTAAATGTGTGTGTGTGTGTGTGGATGAAAAAAGTGCAAAGATGAATGTCCAGTTGACAGCTCAGAGCAGTCTCCAGGCATGAGACATCATACCTACCATGCTGAGATGACTCAGGAATGGTTAAATCATGAGTTCAAACTACAAAATTATAAACCTGCTCAGAAACTTGCAGAAATCTCATGAAAGTTTTGGACTTCTATAGGCCACAAAATTTGGGACCCAAACCAATCTCCTAAAGATCTCAATGGTCAGGAAGGCTCAGTGAACATCTGGGCCTGACATTTCTTATAACCAAGATCCAACATGTTCTCCTCTATGCAGTCTCCTTCAAATACCATCTCAGAAAAATTACTTCTTGAGGCTCTTACTTAGCTTTACTCATAGAATTTGTTATGGATTTTGATGTTTGTGACTCTCTCCTTCACTAATTTGCTCCTCCATGCAATACCCGTTAGTTAATATCTCTTTAGAATTTACTTTCATGGTTTGTGCAATGCATTAAATATATTTATGAAACCATGTTTATCTTGCTTTTAATAAAAGGTGGCATACCTCTGCACTGGTCCAGGACTAGAGAAAAGAAATAAATCCAGTCAGAAGCAACAGGGAATGGCAGAATCTGTGAACGCATGTGCAGAAATATACAAACTCTGCAAAATAAAGTAAAAGACTAAACAGAAAGTATAAACCCAAAAGATGAACTTAGAGATTTTATTGACGAGGAGCTAGGGCCTCCACTACAGCTCTCTGGACCCCAATGGCAGTCTCTTCCCTTCTCTTTTTATAACTCTCCTCCTCCTCCCCTGTCCTGCTGGGACTCTGGACACAATCCTTAGCTCCATCACCAGTAACTCAGAGTGGGGGCGAGACTACAGATGCCACTGTAGTGGGGAAATAGTACCTGTGTTGAGGCCCAAGTTGAACCTTGCAGGCATTTCTGCTCAATGACTATAATAACCTGGGGACAGGATCAAATATTATACTTCAGGCCCACTATAGGTTCAATAGCTTTTGGTAGTTTAGGAGAAACCAAAAATAACAATGTACAATGCTAGTTCCATGTTAAAAATACCTCTAAGTTTTAAATAACCGACTTAGAAACAAACTTTTGGAAGAAACTCCTTTGAGCCTTCAAGTTTCTCTTTGTCAAGAAAGAGAGGTTGAATTGTTAAATTGCTCCAGCCCCCATTCCCAAGCCCTAGGGAGTTTCTACACCATCCATAGTGTTCACTGGACATAATTGTAGCATTTTCATTCTCATGGAAGTTCATGAAATACTCTCTGTCCCTCCCTATTCTAATTTGGCCATGGCAAGATGTGCAAATTGATTCTTCAAAATCAATTTAAAGAACCATTAGTCATCCAGAGGCTAATTGCTGTTATTATCTTATTATTCATCATAATCCCAATAACACAAGAATAATGCAAAATTGAAAAGGTAAATCCAATTTGCAATGCAGTCGTCAAAAAAAGATCATGGTGATTTCTAAACACAGACCTCAAAAGGGAGTTTCAGGACTCTTGGCCCCAGTCAGTTTGGCAACTGTCACTACGTTTACCTTCTGTACCAGTTCTAAACTCGCTACCAAAATGGAGAAACTGATTTGTGCTCCTAAAACTTTTGTTGCTGTGAGTGTTGTTTTATATGACTCCATGCAAGGGATTGTGATATAGTAGTGAAAATGTATACATTGCAGCTATAAATGATATAGGTGATTTTTAAGCATAGCATGTTGAATCAAAATAAAATCAAGCATCAGAAGACAACTTAACAATACAATAGCATTTTTAAAGGCTCAAATATTAATATGTTTTGAAATGTGCAGAAATGTGGTAAAATTATATTTTAGTGGATTTTTTATTTCAAAATACTAAGTAGGTACAAATGTTTTATGTTATGTGGATCATTTTCGTAATGCTTAAGTCCTGACTATAGGTGTGCCTGTCACTCAAATAGTGTTCACAGTACCCACTAGGTTGGTTTATTCCCCTCTCCTCTTCCCCCTTCCCCTTTGTTTGTTTTCTACTGAGTTTTACTTCCTTCTGTGCACTTGTGTCCTCATCGGTTAGTTACCATTTAATAGTGGGTACATGTGGTGTTTATTTTTCCATTCTTTTTTTTTTTTTTTTTTTTTTTTTGAGACAGAGTCTCACTTTGTTGTCCAGGCTAGAGTGAGTGCCGTGGCGTCAGCCTAGCTCACAGCAACCTCAAACTCCTGGGCTCGAGTGATCCTTCTGCCTCAGCCTCCCGGGTAGCTGGGACTACAGGCATGCACCACCATGCCCGGCTAATTTTTTTTATATATATATCAGTTGGCCAATTAATTTCTTTCTATTTATAGTAGAGACGGGGTCTCGCTCTTGCTCAGGCTGGTTTTGAACTCCTGACCTTGAGCAATCCGCCCACCTCAGCCTCCCAAGAGCTAGGATTACAGGCGTGAGCCACAGCGCCCGGCCTTATTTTTCCATTCTTTTTTTTTATTTCAGCATATTATGGGGGTACAAATGTTTAGGTTATGTCTATTGCCCTTGCCCCCACCCCCGCTGAGTCAGAGCTTCAAATGTGTCCATCCCTCAGACAGTGAGCATCTCATTCATTATGTATGTATATACCCATCCCCTCCTCCCCTCTCTCATCTACCCAATCAATGCCCGGTGAATGTTATTCCTATATGTGCACTTAGATGTTGATAAGTGAAACCAGTTTGATGGTGAGTACACATGGTGCTCATTTTTCCATTATTGGGATATTTCACTTAAGGAAATGGATTCCAGTTCCACCCAAATTGTTGCAAAAGTTATTAATTCATTTTTTATGGCTAAGTAGTACTCCATGGTGCACCTATACCACGTATTTGAGGAAATTATTGAAGACAAGAGTTCAAAATTATATTTTAAAGATGTGAGACTATCAAAAACAAAAAATTCAGGACGAGGGTTACTTCTAAGGAGAAAGTGGGAAGAAAGGATCTGAATGGGACACACTCAGGTGTTTCAATAATACTACAGATGTTGTTTAAATCTTCATAACTTCTTTCATCTTCAACTATAAATCCTCTCCATCTTGTTTTCTCCTGATATATGTTTTCTTTGCTTAGATCATCAAGAATACCACCACTCCCTAAAACATCTGCACTACTTCTGTGTCTTTAAACATGTATCTTCCTTCATCAAGAATACCTTCTTTGTTCTTCATTGGAACAATGAAGAACTAGATATCATTTAAGACCCAGTTTTAAAATTACTTAGACCCCTCAAAAATAAATTAATTAATCCCTACACTTTGTACCCATAATATTTAGTGAACTGCTCTTGTACTTATTAACTTATTTTTTATAATAATAATAAAGAGATACTGCAAGATCATCTCTTGCAGACAGAAAGCTCCACTGAGTCAAGGACCACATCCTTTTTATTGTTAGGCAGGAGGCTTAAAAGTTTTTATTTTATTACTATGCTTCTGAGTTTATATCTACATTTCATATGGCCCTTTGAATGTAATAAATGTTACACTAATTAAAAAAATTTTTTCTGTAAATATTAATTTTAAGAAATCAATCCCCCCTAAGTAATTAGCAATAGGTGAATGAGCAAAATATACTTCTGCCCCCAACCTATTCTTATCTCAATATTTCAAATTATTTAAGATCAACATTTCTGCTTGGCTTTTCTTATTTGATCAGCATAATTTGTAGATGAATATAGTATTTATGAGAGCTACAACAGTGTTTCTGGTCCTCTAAATGGAGTCAATTCTTCCACACATTTTATGGGAATTTCACAGAGGATACCACTGTGGACAGGAAGAGTCTCTCATGTCCCAGTGACATGGTCCCACCACTCCCAGCTTCCCAATTTACAGCTTTCTCTTCCCTGGTCCCAGGTCCCAGCTTTTCACATCTGCTCCTATAACATGTATGGTAATGATGCTAAAGGGCTTGCAAGCATATGAAGAATTTTATAAGATAAAACTCATTGCATTACTATGGCAACCGTAGACATTACTATATCAACTTTGTTGAAACAGCTTCTAGTGCTCATACCAATACAATGGCTTTCCTGGTTTATTCAGGTGGTAAATGCTGGGGCCTGGTTTTGAACCCAGGTAATCTGAGTCCATGTTTGTAACCACTTTGGTAAGTGTCTCTGTCTGATTACCTTTGCAAGCTACCACCTCCCCCTTTGGTTTTGATGAGTCCTTGCCATTTTTAGGGAGAGTACTGCTACCCATAAGCCTACTGACAAGTCTAGATTCTCATGGTAAGAGCAGGTTCAGATAACATTAATGAAAAATGTGAAGACAATATTGTAAACTGACATAGCCAAGATTTTCAAATCCATTTTCTGGGCACATCCATGATGGACTGTATTAGCACAAAGACAGGGAAAAAAAAAGAACTAAGATTTGGTCTGGGCCACAATGTGCATTGTGGAATGAGGTGATCCTGGGGAGGAGAATGGGGCGGTGCAGTCGCAGTGCCTACATGGCCACTGCAGTCTAGGTCCCTGTGCCTAGAGCCTAGAGCAGCCATTTGTCTCAGAAGAGATTCATTGTCAGAAATCTTGGCAAAAGAGGATAGAAGAATCCAAATTCTAGAAAATCTGTTTCTTGTGGACTCTGTTGTGACTCCTTGTATTAGCAGCAGAGCTTCGCAGAGGAAAGCTGAGTTCATTAAACATAAACAGAGGCCGTGGATTCAGCCAAGCCAGCTTGAGTTCATGACTCTCTATCCACTCTGGTGACAAAGAACACAAACTCCTGGAATCCAGATAAAGCTTCACAGTGTGATTGGCAGATGTTAACTGTTCAATAGATAGCAGCTTCAAGAACAAGAAAGAGTTGGGAAAACCCTATCAGACACTGGCCTAGGCAAAGAATTTTTGAGGAAGACCCCCAAGGCAATCACCGCAACATCAAAAATAAACAAATGGGATCTGATCAAATTAAAAAGTTTCTGCACAGCCAAGGAAACCATCAGTAGAGCACATAGACAACCCAAAGAGTGGGAGAAAATATTTGCTCTCTACACCTCTGATAAAGGCCTAATAACAAGAATCTATCTAGAGCTTTAAAAAATTAGCAAGAAAAAAATCAAACAATCCCATCAAGAAATGGGCGACGGAAATGAAAAGAAACTTCTCCAAAGAAGACAGAATAATGGCATGCAAACATATAAAGAAATGCTCAACCTCTCTGATTATTAGAGAAATGCAAATCAAAACCACAACGAGATACCACCTAACCCCAGTAAGAATGGCCTATATCAAGAAATCCCAAAACAACAAATGCTGGCGAGGATGCGGAGAGACAGGAACACTCCTACACTGCTGGTGGGACTGAAAATTAGTGCAACCTTTGTGGAAAAGAATTTGGAGATACCTCAAACAGCTAGAAATTGAAATACCATTTGACCCTGCAATAGCATTGTTAGGCATCTACCCAAAAGAGCATAAGACATTCTATCATAAAGACATCTGCACACGAATGTTTATAGCAGCACAATTCACTATTGCACGATCATGGAAACAACCCAAGTGCCCATCAATTCATGAGTGGATAATTAAAATGTGGTATATGCTCACAATGGAATATTACTCAATCCTAAGAAATGATAGTGAGCTAGCACCATTTATGCTATTCTGGATTAAGCTTAAGCCCGTTATCCAAAGTGAGGCAACACAAGACATGGAAAACGGGCTCCACATCTACTCGCCATCAAATTGGTACTGATTGATTTAAACTTCGGTTTTCAAATGGTGGCAATACCCACCAGAGATTCGGTGGCAGGGGGAGGGGGCAATCTTAGGGATGGGATGAGCATTTTGGAGGGGGAGGGTACAACTCTAACCCTTCTTAGGGAGAGGCAAAGATATACAATGTAACCAAATGTTAAAAACAAACAAACAAACAAACAACAACAACAACAACAACAACTTTTTAGCAGGTGGTGGGCAGGCAGGAGTGGGGAGGAGGAAAGGGATGCATGTTTCCATAACGTGTGTGGTGCACACCACCAGGGGATTGGACATTTCGGGGGGAGGGAGGAGGCGGGAGCAATATTTGTAACCCTAACAATATTTTTACCTCCATAATATGATGAAATAAAAGGGAAAAAAAAGAAAGAAAAAGAAAGAAAGCACAGATGTTTAAGAAATATGATTCTTTTTAAGCCTGCTTGTTTGGGGGCAAAAGTTGATGTTGGTACTCTGTGGCTTTTCTGGTTTGGGACAGATTCTGTTTTCTGTGGCTCCCGTAGGGCAAAACCATCAACTGAAAGCTCATTGACTCCTTACACCTGGGTGGGGCTGGTGGCAGGATGGGCACATAGAGGCCAGGATTGACTGATCTCACCAAGGAGAACACAATGAGGGTTGGGAATAAATTCAACTGGAAAGGTTGCTCTGAAGCCTAAATTATGACTGCTAGGTTTTGTCGTGATGGTAGTCGTTATTTGTTTGTTTATTTAATCTCTTGCAGTTGGAAACTCTGGTAGAAATAACTACTGAGGCTTGGTTGATTGAATACTTAAAAGGTTACGAAGGGAGATTATGTTCCCATTTAACTCTGCTGATTACCTTTTGTTCAATGTCATTAGGCAAGTGAAGGTAAATTGTTAGAAGGAATCTTACTACTTTTGTCCACCATTCAGTGTCCCCTGAGAGCATCTGGATAATAGAAAGAACGCTGGTCAGAGAGGGAAAGTCCTAGAGTCTTGGCCCTCTTCTTTAATGTTCTTGTTGAATAGCTTTGACCTAAAGTTCTTCTTTCCAGTAGGAATCAGGAAGTCAGAGAAACACTGTCATAATTATGACACTCCAGACTGTGATGACTGCTGGAATGAAGTACTACAATGTAATACAAGCTAATAGACGATAGGAATCAACTAAAAGGAATGAAGAAAGTGGAAGGCTTCATAGAACAAGGGGCTTTTTAAACGGAAATGCAGAGGAAGAATGGCATTAAAGATGTTCAGATTATTAGGAGTCTTGGAAATGAGGCCAAAGACTGAATTTTATCTTCAAAGGTAGAGAGGCAACATACTGACCAAAAAGAATAATTGAGTAGATCAGGAAACATAGAATCCTGACTATCTGTGTGCCCTTGGGCAAGGTATTTACATTATCTGACGTAAGTATGAAGAATGAACAAGTGCATGACAATATTTATGTGATTCAGAGGTTTTTGGGAAGATGTATTTTATATGTACAGGTGTGTATGTGCTCATGAGATAGATAGCCACTCTTTCCTTTAAGCCATAAATCATCCCTTTAATTGCTAATCAGCTGTCTATCAAGTCCAGAAGGATGTTCTTGCCTGTCAGGTGTCTGTTTCATCCTTGTGTAATTGGCTCTTGAGTGTCCTGATATATTGGCAGCCATGACCCTGCTGATGACTTACAGGAAGAGATAGGGAGGGGACAGAGAAGCAAAATCTCATCTTCAGAAGATAAAAGGAAGAACAAAGGCATTTTTCTCTTGCTAACTCTGGTTCCATAAAAAAATTAAGGTAGCAAGTTCAATGTTTTGGGGGGGTAATGCTAGGAGGGTGCTTGAACTCTAAGAGTTTCAGAATAATAGGTAGGATGTATAAAAACAATCATGTGATTGCACTGCTGAAAACAAAAGCCTACCTAAACAACCCTGAAGTGGCATTGTAGTGTAGAAAAAGAAGGTCTGTATTTGAATCCCAGGCCTTCTCCAACACCACATGTGATTCTGATAAGTGACTTATCTTGGAGATCCTGGGTCATACCAATGTTTATGATGCAACGTTTCCAGGAAGAGTCAATGGGATAATATACGTGAAGGTGCCAGATACAGCATTTGGGATCAATAGGGCTTAGAAAGAAAGGTTTGCTGGAGTTCTTTGGGTATAGGGAACAAAGACTGAATCTAAGGCAAATTCCCGAGGCAGTTGATGGATTTTATGAATAACTATGAGTGAGCGGAAGTCTTCACGTTCCAGAAAAGGAAGCATAGCAGAGTAAGTCACACTGGAATTAGGGGTGTGAGGTGGTTTTTTAGATCTTAGAGCAAAAGTCCATGGTTTCTCCCTCTAGGATATGTGATTGTTCCAACGTTTTCACCTGCTTCTTTATTCTGTACTTTGGATCCACTTGCTACACTCTTCGTTTCTGCCTGCTGGATTCTATTTACTTAACTCTATAGCTCAGTAACGGTCTCTCGTGGCTGGTCTGTTGGCTCCCAGTCACATCTTTTATTCATTTACGTACTCACTTATTCAACAGCTATTCAACACATACTCATTGTCTGACAACAATGCCTGCCATGCTGGCGATACTGTAGAGTCATAAGCAGACAATAACCCCAACCCTGGAGATTTGCATTCTAGTTAGGAGATACAGACAGTACATAAGCTACTAGATCAGAGAATGATCCATACAATAGATACAAATCAAGCAGAGGCAGGGGGTGAGAAGTGACCTGCTAACAATTTTTAACAGAATGGTCCATGAGGGTCTCACAGAGAAGGTGAAATTTGGTCAAAGACCTTTAGGAGGTGAGGGAGTGAGTCACACAGATACGTGAGAAAGGAACATTGCAGAGAAAGGAACCAGGGTGAAGGTGCTTGCATGACAGCACATATTGGGAATATTGGGAACATAAAGGAAGCTGGAGTGGCTGGAATGAGATGGGCAGGTAGGCAGTAGGAGGAGAGATGAAATTAAAGAGTTAAGGGGGGATTTGGGTTGTGGAGGGCCTTGCAAACTGCTTTAAATGCTTCAGTTTACTTTGAGTGGAATGGGAAGCTATTGAACAGAGGAATTATGTTCTGGCTGCTATGATAAAAATAAATCTACTTGAGGCAAGGGCAAAAGACTCTGGGATAATTCAAAGGAGAGATGCTGATGGCTACAATGAGGGTAGTAGCAGAAGAGGTGGTAAGAAGTGGGGAGATTCAGAGTCTATTTTAAAATAAGAACTGCCAGCTGTTGGTGATGCATTGACTGTGGGCTGATAGAGAAAATTTAAGGTGTCAATTGCCTGATTTAATTTGATTTCCCAGTACACATTTTCTACTCTTGACTCTTTGAGTAGAGCTCTTCCTACCAAGCTATCTCACACCCCACTGGTTTCCATATGAATTGGCTGCTCTATCCAGAGCACCTGTGGTGGGCATGCAAGGGGCCCAGTATTTTAGCCTGTCCCGTGCTGAAAGTCAAGGCTACTGAGGCTATCCTTTCAGCAGGGGGTGTGAACAGGGACAGTTCTCCACAGAAGGAATTGGGGTCATTACCTTCAAAGGGAATAAAATATCACCATTATTGGCTTGCCTCTTTCCTAACTTAAAATACCACCTATCTGCCTCCTTTTATAGATTGGGATACAATGGTTAAATAATAAACTCAAGTTTTCACTGCTATGTCCTGATTTAAAGAAGACTAGAGCCCAAAGCCTTTGCTTCTTTATTTTTTCTCTCTTCACTACACTCCATTATTCACCTTTAAGGTGGATCTCCTCTGCTCCCTGAGTTTTTACTTTTCAGATTACAATATCTCCAAGTGATGGCTTCTGTTTTTGATACCAGCACAAATGCACATGCAGTAGCTGTGGTGTCATCCTCCTAGGGTACAGACCAAAGATCTGCCAAGTATTCATTGTTTGTTCTTGGTCAAGCCACTTCATTGCTCTGAGCCCATAGTTTTAAAACTTCACATTTCAAAATAAACAAGATAATACATATGACATGTTCAGCACCGTACCAAGACTCATATTAATTGTAAAAAGTTATGTAGTCACTGTTAGTAGTAGTAGCAGTGGTATCTGTATGTTGGCTGAGCAGATTAATACGTATACAAATAGATGAAGGAATATCCTGTGACATCTTTTTATAAAAACCCACATTTCCTTGCTGAGAATTTCTTGTTCTATCATCTGCTTTGGCATCCTTGCTCAAAGGGTGGGGATTCCAGTTTTAAACTATACCCCCCTGGGTTATCTGAATAGAATGGCTGAAGCAGAGAAAATGGCCAATAATGTCAAAAACAGAGTCAATCTAACAGAAATGGCTCCAGCTGCAAGATCATCATTCCCGGAAATTATTTACGCTATTGTTGATCTAGAATGCACTACTACAATTTTAAAATTAATTTAGTCTAATTACCCCCACTTAATAAGATAACTTGTCAGTTATCACCACTTCCATAATCTCTTGCATTTCCATCTCTTTTTAGTCTAAATTGTCCTCTTCTAAGCTTGTTTTTAATGTATTGCAAAAAAAAAAAAAAAATCCTTGGAGGTATAATTAACTTTTTCATTCAGAATCCTAATTTCCTCTCCAGCTCTGTTGCTGCAGTATTTAAACTATTTATTATGCAAACTTGCAGAACTTAAACTATGAATTATGTACAAATCTTTGGATGTGAGCTATGTCCTAAAAATGGCATTTCGGTGTCTTTCTAGTTCAAGGTAAGCAAATGTGGGGAAAATGAATGTTGCAGTTTACAAATGGGCTTACATTTGAAATTAGACTTTTTAAAGGATGATTTCTCTATGTCAATTTTTATAAAATCATTTAAAAATATATAATTACTTAACTCTTTCTATCAATTTTATTTGTTGCTATTGCAAATGATATATATTTTGATGTAGCTTTTTGTATGGAAGTCTAATGACTAACATAGTTTTTCATTCATTTATTCACTAATTCATTCTTTCATTCATCAAATATTTATTGAGCAACAACTCAGTTGACTGAACTAGTCATAGAATTGAAACAGTAAATACAAGATACTCAGTCCCAACTCTCAAGAAGCTTATATCTTAGTAAGAGATACAGACACTCACTTAGGCAAGTATAATGTAACTCAGTAAGTGCTATGATGAAGGCAAACAAGACAATTTGGAAGGCAGAGGAAGGCATCTAGACAGTGTAGAAAGGGGGACAGAGAAAGTGACCCAGATAATATGATGCTAAAGTTGAAAATATGCTGTTGAAACCATGTGGGCAAAGTGTTTCTGTATATTGGTGTGTATGTTGGAAAGGGTGGCAGAATCAAAGTGGGCAGAGGGCAAGCATGTGTACAGGCTTGGAGATCTGATAGAGTATGGCATGCCCAAGGATTGAAAAAGAAAAATAATCCATATGGTTAAAACTTAGAGAATGAGGCCACAAAGTAGAAAATTGATACCCGTATGTTTGTATCACTTACATTTATTTTCTGGCATATATATTATTTAAACTTACATTTTTAGAGGCAATATTTTAAAAGATCACTAGACTGCATGCTATAACTTAGAGTTAGTAATTTTTAAAAATTATCTGGTGACAGGCATAGTCAGACAGAATCACAGTAGCCAAAAACCTGAAAAAAGATCTTTGAATCTTGTCATCCATGTTCTCTGTGAATTATGTTAACTTCTCTGAGCTTCAGTTTTCCCATTTGTCTAAGAACAAAGGTAATAATACTAGTATCCTGTGAATAATCAGTTAACAAAGTTATTAAATTTTAGTATTAAAATTCAATTGTGGGGCATTTGACTCCTCAGATACACATTCATTGCTATCTTCTACCATCTTCTATCAATTTGCCTCTGAAGTAGAAGAAGGCAAAGCATAAAATAAATAATAAAATTTTCCTTACTGTGCTGGAACGTGCTCCAGGCACTTTTCTGAATCGTTTACATCTATTAGTTCACTTAAACCTTATATCAAACTATGAGGCAGGCACTATTATTCTCCCCATTTTACAGATGAGGAATGACAGCATCAAGAGTTGTAAGTAATTTCCCTGAAGTTAGTTAGTGGTGGATCTGTGATCTGAACCCAGGCCTTTTGGGTCTACAGCACCCTTCCTTAACCACCACACAATAGCCACTCATTGGAGCACAAATAAATACATAAAAGAGAGCACCTTATGATCTGTGCTGAATGAACAGTGATTGTAGTTTTCTGTGACTCTTCAAGACTTAGAAAGGTAGTGTCTACCTTGATCTCAACGGTGCAGGAATCTAGCATAGGAAACAGCAAAAGTTTATGAATATTTGTAAAGGGTAAGGGTGTATGAATGAAGTAATTAAAGCTAGAGAGGAGGGTCCCCGGTGAAATGGAAAGCAAGCTTAGCTGGAAGTCACATGACCTGTGTCTTAATTTTTAACTACTCGGTGACCTGTGTTACTTTTGGAAAATTACTTCCTCTGTCTACAAAGTCAGTTTGCACCATTAAAAAACCAAATAGGTTGTTAAAACCAACCACTCAGGTAACATTTACATTGATTTTTTTCTTCTAAAATCTCAAATAATTAGTCTAACTTCTTAAAGTGATATTCTTGAGATATGACTTGATATTGAAGAAAACATTTTTTGGCAACTTGCCTAATAACATTGAAAGCAATTAAAGCTAAAGTATTTTTTTTTTCTTGAAATCAGATTTTATTGCACCAGCTGTGGTGTTTATTTGTTTGCTCAAGTTCCGCCCAGTTGGAGATAATATCTTTTCTTTATATTCCTATTGCACTTTCTCAGTCCCTTTGTTATAACACTTATAACAGTCTGGCTAATATTAAGATTGTTTTTGTGCATGCCTGTCTCTCCCATTGAATTAAAGCCCCCTAAAGGCAGGGACTTCTCTTATGATCTCTTCATCTCCCACTGCGCCTAGCATTGTGCCCAGCATGTCACAAGGACTCGGTGAATATTCATTGACTCAAATGAACTCACATTCCTGAAACTTGACTCAATTTAAATTTTAGAAATTATTTCAATTGCTTTTCTGTTGATATTTTGTATAATAGCAGAAATCAGCTTGCATTTAAAGCTTTGCAACTGAACTTACTTTTTTGTAGTTGTCAAAACCCATATAAAAATACACAAAATTTAAAAAATAAAATCAAAAGATAATAGCCACAATAAGATTAATTTACATAAGCAGCAGCAGTAACAACAACAAAGAGTTCTTTTTACTCCAAAATACATAAGAAATATGTATAAGAATCGCTTAAATTTAACCTGGCTAGATTAAAAGTTATAATGTCTTCAAATGGGTATAAACCATTGCACTCTGATTGGTTTAAACAATGGGACAGATTATATTAGTTACATATTATACTCTGAAAAAAGCATGTATAAAATCTAAAGACATGATTTGTAGTCTCTGTTTCACCCTTTATTTGCTCAGTGACCCTGAGTAAATAAGCCAACCTACTCCTCCAATTCCCTGATCTATAAATATGAATGGTTACATGTATCTTGTATGATTGATTACATGGTGGTTAACAGCACACACTCCACAATTCGATTTTGAAGATAAAAATTTCTACTTCCACCAATGATTTGCTGCATAATTTGGGGCAAGATCCTTAATATTCCTGTATTTTATTTTCCTCATCTGCAAGATGTACATAATAATAGTATCTTCTCCAAAGAGTTGTTGTGGAGTCTAAATATAACTAGTGTTGGTATTATATCTAGTAAGTAATAAGAATTTCATAAAATTTAACTATTATTATTTGTATTTTATACTTTTATGTATTTGTATTTTTTACATGACTGAATAATAATAGGATCAAATAAGATAATCTATTGCCAGGAATCTTAGAAGTGATAAACACTTTAAAGTATGGAAATATGAGAGATGATTATTAATTAAATAATTACATGTATTAAGTAATTCACCATTTCTTCCTCTTAAAGGAAAATGGGTGTCTCCCTCTTTCTCTCATGAGTGGGTTGGAAAATGTCCATAAGGGTTTACATAACTTTGGAAATGAGAAAAGGATGCTTCTAAATTTGAATAATAATATTATAATAATAATGGGTAGCATATGAACACAGTAGTAATAAATTTCATCAGTGTCTTATGACTTGTCAAAGGTGATATAACAAGTACACTGTTTCCAGAAATGATGTGGTTTCCATTATGCTTCATTTCCTCCAAAATTAAACCATGAGAAGATTCTGGAAAATGGTGGCTTGAACATGCTACTGTGCTGAACAGAACTAGGACAAGCAGATACGCAAGATCTAGGCAGGGGTTCTCAAACTATGGCCCGCAGGCCACATGAGGCCCGGCAAGGACATTTATCCAGCCCGCAGGGTGTTTTTGCCACAGCTGCCTGTCTTGCTTAGCAGCCAACTTGTCCTGGGCCCACAGTGTGCATGTGTGGAATGTGTGGCGCACTCTCCAACGACCCTCCAATGGTCTGAAGGACAGTGAACTGGCCCCCTATTTAAAAAGTTTGAGGACCCCTGATGAGTGTTGTTAAGCCTCAGCACTTCTCACCATCCTAAAGGAAAGGCATATGAAGAATAGCTTCCCCTTTAAGTCAAATGAAAGCCTAGGGTAGGGAATAGTGTGCAATCCTGGTGTCTTGTTGACTCATCAAGACTTATGGACCTCCAGCAATGAGGGTTTACATGGCTCATAGTAAGTGTACTACATCTTCTGGCACACTAAGAAGAGGAAGATATGAAGCAGGAAGACAAAAGAAGACCAGGGAACTGAGGGGCTGTGCCCAGCTGCCTCATCAGGGAATGGGCTATACCAGCTGCAATTATGTTTTGGTCTGTAGGTCAGATATTTCTGCACTTTCCATCTCTCATGAGACTGCCTTACTAAAGGTTTATCTGGAAGCCTTTCTAAAAGTTCCAGGGAACAGTCAAAGGAACATAACAAGACACCAAGCGGAGATTGCACCGACATAGAGAGGAAGAACAGAGAACAAAATAGAGAAGGGGAAAATAAATCAGTCTAAATAACTAAAACATCATTAAGATATATATATATATATAATATATATATTATATATATGTGTGTGTGTATATATATAATTGAAAGTCATAAAAAGACACACCCTTGAATGAGAAGATTTAATATTATAAAACATCATTTTTCCCATAATTAATGTTTGCGTGTGTGTGTGAGTCTGTGAGTATGTGTGAGTGTATGTGTGTCTGTGTGTGAGCGAGAGAGAGAGAGAGAAAGGGAGAGAGAAAGGGAGAGAGAGAGAAAATAGAAAAAATATCTCAAACACAATATATCAAGTAATGAAGTCAAGAATGCAGTTTTAAGTGATTGATAAAAAATACAATATATTTAGTGCACAAATAGTAGAAGTCTCAAAAAAAGAAAAAGTAATGGATATAAAAGTAAAGCAATTAAGCAAATAATAGAAAAAATTTTGAAAACCATTACCAAGTAGGATTTACACTTTTAATATAAGATTCATTCAAATATATTAATAACAATATCTCTCTATTTCATCATATTAAAGAAGAAAACTTGCTAACTATATCACAAGATTCCAAAAAAAAGCATTTAAATATTCAGAAGCCATTCTTAAGAAAATGTAGATAAATAAAAATTGAATAAAATTATTTAATGTAATACATATCAGGAAAATGGAAGAAATGACTGCTATCTACATTAGATATCTGTAAATATATCTTGGGTGCTGTAGCAAATATCCAAAGGCAGGGAAATCAAGTAATTTAATATTTAATTTGAGTAGAATAGATTTAAAACTCTTTCTTCTTTGAACAAAGTTATATACATAGATTACCCAAAGCTTCTGATAGAAGAAATCTTGAGAAACAATAAGAAAATTTGATAAGGTGGCTGGATATAAAATAAATGTACAAAATAAAGATATTTTGCTAGTGCTACAACAAAGAAATAATTAATAGCCATCAAATTATAAAATTATTAGAAATGGTTTTAACATAAAAGGGACAGAATCCACATGTAAAAGCTCTATACAATCTTGTTAAAAGACAGAAATGAAAACAAAAAATTAAGCAAAAACTTATTAAAGAGGATGGCATGCCTTTAGACGAGAATATATAATATCATAATGGGCCAATACTCAATTACCTAATATAGAGTAAAAGATTACCTTATAAAAATATGCAACTATTAGGTATCCATAATAATTACAAATCAAAAATATAGAGTAAAAGATTAAAATGCAATATAAAAATTATGTCAATTCAAATTAGAATAATACCATGTAAACTTTATCTTTCTGTCTAAATATCTTTATATCCAGCACCTATTTATTTATTAGGCAAAGAAGACAATTCATAAATGATATTAAAGTTCATATAAAATCCTAAATAATATATAAGAAAAGTGTCAAAGGAAAAGTAGCAAATTTGCCTTGCTTTACTAATTTTAGAACATGTTATAATAGCCCTGTCTTTAACTCAATGTAGTATTGGAATAAGGATAGAGCATAAATTACTCTATGTAGGCTGTTAACGGTTTATCTGTTCCTATGCATTATCCACACACATGAGCCTTAACATTATTTTAGCTAGAACATACCAAATACACTCCTGTTTAGTTAGGATCTTTACATTTGCTGTTCCCTTTGCTTCAAATGCTCTGCTGTGTCGATATGCACATAAATTGTTCTTTGATGTTATTTAGATGTCTTTCAAATGTCATTTCATAAAGGAAAATGTCACAGGACCTTCTATCTAAAAGAGCATTCTCCACATTTTACTTCATTTATTCCACATTTACTCCACTGTTTTACTTCATTATCATCAAACATTTATTTACATATGTAGTTATTTAGCAAGTTGTTACTTTCTGCTTTTCTCTACTAGCATATCAACAAAAAAAATGGGAACTTTAGTTGTTTTATTCCATGTTATAACTGCAAGACAGAGAAACTTTCATGGCACAAAATATATATTCAAAACCTTAAAATAAGTAACAATATTAATATGAACACTTAAAATGGAACAAAGATATTTCAAGGTGGGATCAAAGGATGGTTAAACTAAATAGAGCTGACACAACTGACTACCTTTCTTGAAGAAAGTTAGGTTAGAGCCTATTTCACATCTTTGGAAAAATGAATTTCAAATGGTTTAGAAGCTTAAATACAAAAAATAATAATTAAATAAATAAAAGTATCATGAAACATTCTAAACATAGGAGTAACCTTCATAATTAAGAAAGGAAAGAGAGGAGACAAAAAGAGACACAATTTTCTTAAAAAAAGAGAGCATTATTTATATAATTTGTGTTGTTTCTGTATAGAATATATGTGTGTGTTTGTGTATGTATATAAATATGTGTAATGGATAATATATACAGTAAATAGTTAAATCATAAACCAGAGTAAACATAAAAATATTTATCAAACTTATGACAGAAAAAGTTATAGATAATTTTTAAAATCTAATACAAATTTAAAGAAAAAATCAAAGAACAATCATGAATAACAAGTCTAAATAGTCTATGAAAACATGAAAGAATATTTATATTTCCTGTGATCAAGAAATAAAATAGGTATATTGAGGCATACCTTTATTTCTACTACATTAGGAGAACATAATGAATAATGACTTTTTCTCTTGAGATGCAAGGTTCTCATCCACTATATAAATTTGTATCATTACAGGACTATTAGAGAACAATTTGACAATATCTATTAAAATAAATTATATTCACATTTTCTGTATTAGCTTTTGTTGCAATAATTAAAATTCCCAAAATTGCAGTGACTTAGAAGTTACTAAGTCTGAGAATCACTCATCAGTTTTCTGTATTTGGTCGAGTACTTTTCTTTCTGGCATCCAGGCTCAAGAAGTAGTCACTCAAGAGAGTGATCAGAATGTACCCTTTAAAGTCACTTCCCCTTGATTATAGCAAGTCCAAGTTCACTGAGGTGGGAAAATACACTTAAGTCTAAGGTGTGAGGAGGAAGAGAGTAAAAATATTTGCTGATTAATGAAGGAATCTATCATACTATTCAACCCAGAATTTCCACTCCAGTGAATCCATCCTTTGGAAATTAAACATGAACATTTATTTGTGGAAAAGCTAAATGATTGCCTCCTAAATATGTCCACAATCTAATCATGAGAACCCGCTAATATGTTACCTTACATGGTAAGAGAGACTTTGCATCTGTAATTAAATTAAGGATCTTGAGATGAGGAGGTCATCCTGGAATATCTGTGTTCACTCAACATAATCACAAGGGTCTTTACAAGAGGGAGGGAAGAAGATCAGAGTTAGTAGTAGGAGATGTGATGATGGAAACAAGAGTTTGGAGTCATGTGAGGAAGAGGCTACTAGCTAAGGAATGAGGCAACCTCCAGAAAATTAAAAAGACAAGGGAATAATTTGTATCCTAGAATCTCCAAAAGAAACTACCAACCCATCACAGGACTTCTAATCTCCACAACTGTAAAAGAATAATTTTTTTCAACCACTAAATTTGTGATAAATTTTTACAGTGGCAATAGGAAACTAACTCTCTCCATCTCTATCTCTTCCCCCTCCCCACCACTTATACATATATGTATATTTATATGCATATATACATGTATATATGTTCATAGATATATATATGTATGCATATATATAAAGGGAGTGCATATGTAGTTACATACATAGACACACAAACACATACTCACAAGGATGCTTCTTACCACATTGTTGAAAGTGTCAAAACCTAGCAACAAGGCAAATTTCATTCATTATTAGAGGAGTTGAACATCACTATAGAATATGACCAAACCATAGAATATTGTTAAGAAATTAAAATATGAATTATAACTATAACAACTAATGTGGAGGATATTCTGAGCAGTATTGCTGAAAAAAGAAAGATGTTGAAAATATAGTATTCATTTTTAACAAATAGAATTATATCATCCACAATACTCTTCATCTCTGCATTCTTTCTTTATATATATATGTATGCATATATAATCACACATATTCATGAGATATATGTGTGTGTGTGTATATATATATATATATATATATATATATATATATATACATGCTGACTATGGCAAAAATACATAATGCACATCAAAGTGTTGCCATAGTTACTTGGTTGGGTGTGGAGCACACTGGTGATGAGATGGTTGGAAGGAAATGAACAGAAGAGAAGCAAATAGAAAGCCAAACTTAAAAAAAAACTGTATGATATAATTCTATAATATAAATTATATATAATTACATATATATAAAATTAGAAGTTACATATTATAACTAGTTTTTATTTTTTCTACCATTCTTAGAAATATGTTTTATTTCTATTGTAATGGCTTTAAGTGCAATTGATAAACCTAACGCTGCACGTATTTAACATATAATTTGATGGGTTTGAACATAGGCATGCACTTGTGAAAACATCACCACAATTGAGGGAATAAACATATCTATCACCTCTAAAAGTTTCCTCCACTTCCCTTTTTTGAGTGAGTGTGGTGAAAACACTGAACTTGAGATCTACTTTCTCAAAAAATTTTTCAGTGTGCAATACAGTATTTTTAGCTATAGATGCTATGATGCACAGCAGATCTCTAGAACTTACTCATCTTGCATAAATGAAACTCTATATCCATTGAGAAATTTCCCATTTCCCCATCTCCCACTCCCTTGAAACCACTATTCTACTCGTTGCTTTTATGAGTTTGACTATTTTAGATATCACGTGTAAATGGAATGGGACAGTATTTATTCTCCCGTGCCTGGATAATTCCCTTAGCATAATTTCACAATTCATTATATTGTAAAATGATTCAATGTCACAAATATGTCTTGGGTGTCTACAAACACCGTTCCAGGGGCTGGTGATGCCGGGGTATAAGATACATGAGCCAACATAGTCATCACTGGCCTACAGCTTGAGTTATTTATTCCTCTCTTGTTATGTATGAAATTTGTTACACATTTTCATTGTTGTGAATAAGGTTGTGGTAAACATTTTAGTACATCAAACTTAATCTGAATCTAGGATTATTGCCTCATGATATATTCCCAGAAGTAAAATTATTGAGTCAAGGGAAAATAAGAAGTTTAAAGAACTTTGATGCCTCTTGCCACACAAATGAGATGAAAAAGTTTACAAGCCCATTCCAAAAGGTTGACAACATCCAGGATACAATCAATCATTGTGACTTTGATGTAAAATATATTCAATAAAAAAGGCTGGTAATGGCATATAGACATTTTTTTCTCCAATATTTGCTCTACAGATGAGACCCAAGTGAAGCTATCTTGTCATTAAAATAGGAAGACATTTAAAACTTATTTGCTTGAAGTTTATTTACTATGTGTCAACACATATACTATACTACTTTACATTTGCTATTTCGTTTATCACACATATAAAAGCATCAGCAAATCAATACTTGACTGATAAACTTTTGCACATATAAAAAGCTATAGTTTATGTAGTGCTGTTCATTTGCATGATTTCATTTATGACTAACAAATGTTATCCATCTAAAAATATGTTTTCATTTGTCTGTTTTTCCCTCGAGTTCTCTCATTGAATAAACTTATAGTGAATGATTTTTCAGAAATAATATCAAAAAATAACTCTAAAATGTGATTTACATTTGAAAAAGGAGGGGAGAAAAGAAAGCCAGTGAAAATGTTTTAAGGGAATTTTATAAAAGCATTTGAAGCTTTGAAAGGTGATTTTCCCTCCTCCTCAACAATTTCCAACAAAAGCTCAATTTGGTACTTCTTCCTGCTTGTATCCCTTTAATTTTATAGGACCTTAGCTTGCCTTCTTTTCTGATATACCAACGAAACGGAAAAACAGACAATGGAACTTTGCTGATCTGAAATGCTTCCTTCCCTTATTCCACTCCCACCTCCTCCTCATGACTAGATATCCATCCCAGAAACGCCATTCTTTCTGACGATGGAAATCCATTATTGTACTTAGTACTGGCAGCTATTCTGTAGGATGATGTGGAAAATAAAACAATTCTTTGATGTGAAAGATCCATTCACAGAACATAGATTCATAAGAAGAAGAAAGAAAGAAAATTGCATCTTAAGGATAAATAACAGTCAACTTCTGACCAGGGTGGTAGCAGCCAAATGTAAATAAAGATCATTCATTGAAATCATTAAAATGCTTCTCCAGGAGAGACAAATTGTGTCAGTGGGTTGTTTAGGCTGTGAGGTTGTTGAACAGAAGATAATAGAAATCTGTTAGTAGCCAGCTGTTTGGTGCTATGGAGACAGGAGATATATACTGATAATAGCAATAATTACAGCTTCCTACTTTCTATGAAATATACCACTCTGCTGGCTTTAAAGTACATTCATAAACAAAATTTCATTTAGGGCTCACAGAAATCCTGTGTGATAGGCAAATCAGTTAGTATTAAGCCATCTTGCAGGTGGCCAAACTCTGAGAAGTTAATAGTTGCTCAAAAAGACTCAATAAATATAGAAGCCTCAATTAGGTCCAGCTATTGTAAATCCAAATTCACTTCTTTCTTCTTCCCCACACAAACATAAACAACACCATCCCCCAAAAAAACTTTGTGAAGGAGGAAATTATTCATACACACCTCTGTTATCCCTGAACTATTCACCATGATCTTTGTGAATCGGAAAAAAAATGTACCGGAAGATATAAAGAGAGCATGGGCAATTAGAGACAAACAAATGTCCTTTTTTATTTTCAAAACATGGAAATTAGTTGAGTTTGACAAAATAGACACTAGTGGTTTTGAAAAGCACCCTAAACATAATTCTAGAACATGATGTTAATACAAAGATTGGGAGGTCCCTGAGAGAGCTGAGGTGACGTACCTGATCTTTCATTACCTAGCGCTGGGGTTGGCTATGGCTTTTGACTCATGGCTGTCGTCTGTGAGATTAGATTTCTCATAATCATCATCAACTTTCCCCAGTTATTTTTATGAATAAATACAGGATGCCTGCCCTGCAAAAAGCTTTAGGAAAAGACTCTAGTACCCAGCCCATCCATGTTAATTGCTACCTTCCATATATGATGTTTGGAGCTACCTCTGTATTAAACCAGCCCCATTTTCTCCTCTATTAAGTTTACTAGATCAGAGAAAGTTAGTAGATAAGATGTGTCTGCACTTGAGCAAGGAATCTGTCAAATGTCTCTCCTTATATCCATGTGGGAAAGACCAGTGTAATTAGAAGAAATGGTGACCGGTTGAATAATTTCATCCAAATGAATATATATGAATCTACAGTGAAATTTCTACTTGGTTGCCTTGGGAGGAGGTAGGAAGTCAATTTATCTTTCTGTTTTCAGTTTTAATCACACAATGGTGATAATTATTTTAATCGATATTGCTTTTGGTTTGTTTGTTTGTTTTTTGTCTCACTAGTAACCACCCCCTCCTAACTCCACCCTTTAGAGAAAGGGCCCTCCCTTTGTCCTGTCCCATGTGATTCTGGGAGCACAATTACTTAATTTCCACTCTTATGGCCACCAGAATAGACATATGACCCAGAGCTGGTCAATTAGAAGAACCCATCGTGTTTGGATTCAGTAATTAGTGAGAACCTATACTGTATTTCAAAATCTGTTCTACATTATTTATAATCTTGCAAAGTTGGGCATTATTATTCTCTAGTTTGCAGTGAAAGAAACGGGGGAGGGGGCAGTGAGTTTTTACATTTACTCAAGGTCACCCATTTGAAATGTCTGAAAATGGATTCATATCCTGTGACATTTTGTT
Organism: Microcebus murinus; assembly: GCF_040939455.1. NCBI lineage: Eukaryota > Metazoa > Chordata > Mammalia > Primates > Cheirogaleidae > Microcebus > Microcebus murinus. Next base: position 78,626,384 of record NC_134115.1, on the reverse strand, counting down.
TTCCCAGCTCTTCACCCAGGGTCAACGTTTCCATTAGGCACAGGAAGCGCAGCGCCTAAGGCCCACGATATTTTTAGGGGCCCACAAAAATGTTTTGGTTTTGATTTCTTTTTAAACAAGAAGGAAAAATAAATGTAATAATACTGACTGAATAATAATGAATTCAGCCTGGATCATATCTGTCTGTATACCATGTGGCCATAATATATGTTAAAGTATTTTTGGGAGGAGAAAAGGCCCACCATGGAAAAGTAGCTAGGCTATACAAAAGGCATATGCAGACCTGCCTCCACATCAGCCCTACTTCCTTGCAGCATAAAAGGTAGAAGAGGAAGTATGTGTTTGGTGGAGAGTGGGTGGACACCAGAGAGGAGTATTGGAACACCGCGAAATGTATTGGAATAGATTTGTGAAGAATAAAATGGGTCTTGTGCCTTCCTGGCCCCTTGTCTCCATAAAAAAGTATTGAAAACTATATTTTCAGGAAGATGCTGCCTGGCTAACCCATGTGTTATGCTTTCTCGCAATGTCCTCATGAATGCCATGGCAGGTAGCGGGAGAGCGGATTTTTATCTTCCCTGGCACCTACATAGGCGTGTGGCTAACCTTTATGAATTCTTCTTTTTTGAAACTGATCAGGAATGTCTCATTTCTTTTTTTTTCTGGAGACCGAGTAGATGAACTTTTCTCTTTTAAAAACCCAAGCAGTCTTAATGTATCACCAATAGCAACGGCAACTGACATTTGTGTAATGCTTTGTAGTTAAAAACTGCAGGCTTGGATTCCAATAAACCTTTGCCCAAATCTAAGCCCCCATCCTTTCTCAGTGATTCACAGCCCAGATATTATCTGTCTTTATGCCAATGTAGTCTTCAAATATAGTTTTCAATATTTTTGTATGGAGGAAAGGGGCCAGGAAGGCAAAAGAAGTTACTTAAGCTTCTCAAGCCTCCTTATCCATGGCTGCTAATAAGACACAGAGTAAACCATCCCAGAGTTAGGACACCCAGCAGGTATCCAATAAATGGTGGCTACTGCCTTTATTTGTATGTACTCCCATTTTACAGATGAAAAATCAGATTCATATTGCAAATATGAATTGCTCAAGATCACAATCAGAGAGGGAAAGTTCAAATACGATAGAGTCACTGAAACAATGGCAGAGACTTCTGTGAAGATAAGACCTTCAGCAAGCACACCAGCAGGTTTCAGATTGCTGTGAGAAGTCAAGTATTCTTGTAAGCATAAGAGAAAAATTCTGCTACCTCCCATTTCCATCCTTATCTGTTGCTATTTCTAGGTGGCCGGCAGGTCACCTGTATTACCCAATATATATTTTTTCTACCTCTGGTAGCATCCTAGGGATTTCAGACTTGAGACTTGTCCCATTAAAAAATTTCTAGGAAGACAATGAGAAAGTGACCATTTTTTTTTAATGAAAATATCTCTCATTTATCATTTCCACTAAAAAAACCCCACAAGCTAAAAATTACAGCTATTTGGACTACAGACTTCAGATAGTTATGATGCAGTAATATAATCGCTATAGTATCACTTAATGATGAGGATAGCTTCTGAGAAATGCATCCTTAGGTAATTTCGTCATTGTGCAAACATCACAGAATATACTTACACAAATCTATATGATAGAGCTTACCGCACATCTAGACTGTATGATATAGCCTATTGCTCCTAGGCTACAAACCTGTACAGGATGGAACTCTACTGAATAAATACTGTAGATAATGATTACACAATAATAAATATTTGTGTATCTAATATATGTGAACATAGAAAAGGTACAGTAAACATACAGTATTATAATCCTATGGTACCACTGTTGTATATGTGTTCTGATCTTGGCCAAACCATCCTTATGTGGCACATGAGTGCAATTACAACAGTAATAAAAAAAATACTCACATGTTGATAGTGCTATATGGTTTGCACAATGCTTTTAAATGTAATCTCATTCGATGTTTGCAATAATACTAAGAAGTAGGTAAGACAGGTACTAATTATTCCCAATTTACAGATGAGTGAATTGATTGCCTAATCTTACACATCGCTGAGCTGAGTCTCAAATCCAAGACTTCTGTCTCAGTGTTCTTTGTGAAAATATGGAAAATTCCAAAGATTTCTCTAGACATTTCTTCAAATAATTTACAAATGGATGCAGTATGCACCATATGGAGGATGGACAAGTTTGAAGCTCTCTTGGGTGTGGCAAAGACAATATATGTAACCTAAACATTTGTACCCACATAGTATGTCAAAATAAAAATAATGGAAAAAAAGAAATGAAAAAAATAAACACAAATGGACATTCACATTTTTTAGACTTCATGTCTGGGAGGGCAGGGGAAGTGTCTGTGCTCACGATTTAACTTGATTCTACCAATGTTGAATCGGAACTTTCTCTATACACAACGAATTGTGAGATTCTACTGGAAGAAATAAGAACAACAAAAACATAAATCTTGGGCAAAAGAACTTTAGCATTTGGTGGAGGGGGTAGCTACCCAGACAGCTAATCACAAGTAATGCATACTGAAACAAGGGCCATAGCAAATGTATGTACACACTAGTGTAAAGAGAGGGAACAGAACTTACTTATTGGGAGGCTGGTGAAAGACTATAGAAGAACAACATTGTTAGGGCTTGAGGATAAGAAAAGTGTTGATAGAGAAAGGGGAGAACAGACTAAAGGACACACCAGGAGAAAATGTATGCAGGTATCTAACATGTTTGCAGATTGGCAAATATTTTGAATCCAGTTTTGTACATCAATTAGCATAGGCATAGAAGGTTTTATCAGCTTCCCTGAAGTTTTAGCTCCTGAAAGCGCTAGAAGTAAGTCTGATGTTCCTCCCACAACTTTGAGCGGGTCCTGAGAGTCCTAAACTGTCTTTGTGCAGGGATTAATCTCTGAATTTCCAGGTACTTCCTGCACTGTTTCTCAAAGGAAATGGTCTGTCCTCAGCAGGGTGGCAGTGGTGCACGTTTCTTTGCAGCCAGAATCCACCTCCCACTTTATGCCATCTGTTCACATTCGTGAGGAAAAGGAACCTGTACCTTACCTCTCTTCGCTCCTGCCTATCCGTGTTACCAAGAGCCCACAGAGCAAATGGGCTTGTTATGTGGCAGCAATAGGCAACAAAAATGCATTGTGTTTGGCATTCAGAGTACTTCACAGCTAAGAAACTCCAAGTAGTTTTTAAAATATTCATCATGTTTAACAATGTTTCATCACTGAGTTAACCTGTGGGTAAAGAACAAAGGACCGAGGCTGCAGAGAACTGGATTCCGGCCACTATTCTGCAAGGTGACCTTTGCCAAGACCCTACTCCATGAGCCTTAGATGCCCATTATTTAAAAAAAAAGATAAAATAAAAAGAAAGAACCAAAAGCTCCTGGGCTTTAACTGTCTGTGTGAATTGTTTAAAGGGAAGAATTACAAGGGCATCAAATACAAAAATTTGGTTACTCTTCAGCTATCCTTGGCAGGCTCAGGATAAGTGAGCAATATTTTCAAAAGAAAAGTGATAGTCCCCTTTTTTTTTTTTTTTACCAGTGACTCTTTGTGTGAAAATGTTTTTAAAAAAACAGAGACAAAGAAATCTATCTTTGATGTATTTTTTCCTCATCAAAGTAAGTCCAAAAATTCATTTAGGTATCTGATTTGTGTTTGGTGCCAGTTCACTCTCTCTCTCTCTCTCTCTCTCTCCTCTTCTCCTTTCTTTCTCATCCATCATGAGGCTATTGTAACACCGTGAACAACTCTGGATACTGATGCCAGACAACCATAGTGCCATAAGATTCCGTACAGCATTTGTTACTTCCTCCCCAAAGGCCCTGCCTGAATTACTTGTTCTCTTTCTGAGACTTGATTTTCTCATCAATTAAATGGGACTAATGTGCTTATTCATACAGTTGTAGGATGAAACATTTAAAGAGCTAATGTGGTGCCTGGCAAAAAGAGCCCAGTAAAAACTACAATGAGAAAATCAGGTTAAATGTCTTTCCCTTTCTATTTTTGGAAGCAATCAGTAGAATGGCTAACAGTGAAGTCAGATGGACAAGGCTTCAAACCATAGCTGTGCCTATGTGTTTAAACCTGAGTTCTCTCATCTGTAAAATGGAGATCAGTCTTTCTAATGGGCCTTTTGTGAGTGTGAAATACAGTAATGACTATATGACACTTTGTGCCTGGCTATCTACATAGTAAAGATTTAATAAATTATTATCATTGGCATTCATTATTCATTCATTAACTCATTCACACTCTCTATCATGAATAGTTCTGTCCTACAAAATATCCCTTGAGCCTACTAGGTGTTAGGTTCTGTGCTGTGTGCTGAGCACACGATGACAAATACCTTCGATTCATTCACTTCACTAGTATGAGCTTATAGTCTAGAGACAAAAAAAAATAGACATACAGATATTTCCAATCCGATATCCTATACTGTGCACAAGAAACTATGGAATCTCAAAGAAAAAAATCTTGAATGTGGCTAAAGGAATGTGTTCATAGGTAGTTTCTTCAAAGAGAGGAAGAACGTGTTGAGTCAATAAGGATTAGCAGCTATGGTTCGGTCACAGGAGGATAAGAAAATAGGTGTGTTCTAGGAAGGTAAAAATCACAGCACAGTGATTCTCAAGTTTTGTGTTCCAGATTAGAATCACCTGGGGAGCTTTGAAAGCTCTTTGTGCCTGAGCTCCTTCCCACATCAACGAAAACAGAAGTCCTGGGGGTAGGACCCACACAGTAGAGTTTTTTTAAGAGCTCCCCAGGTGATTTCAATATGCAACTAAGTGAGAAACCACTGGCATAAAGTATGGCTGCATAATAAGTGTGTGGAGAGAGAACTGAACCATCCCAGAATAAGCGGAGGCCTAAATAATAAGGCCATGAGTTTGTACTTGACTTATACTTGGTGATTAGCCATTGAAGAGTTTAAGAGGCGAGAGCAGAGTGGTTATATTTGTGTTTTGGAGGAATCTCTTCAGACATAACTCACTACTGAATTCCAGGGGAAGCGAACACAAAAATTAGTGTGATGTACAATCTTAACAAAGCATATAATCAATTAATTATTTCTGGAAGAATGTTCTTTGGATATTCTTTAGTGACATGCGGAGTTTATAAATATGCTGATGCCTATGACTCTCATCAGATACCCAGAAAAAGTTCTTGGGATATGGAACTTTGGCATTTGTGCTTTTATGAAAGTCTCTTAAAAGAATTGAGAACACCTTCCGAAGAGGCTGAGTGACCATCTCACACAGGATATTCAGTCATTGAGGTAACAAAATGTATGGCCTATGTGTACATCAGGCCAGGTTAGTAACAGGGTCAAGTTTCTTGGACGGAAGGTCACTAGGTCACCTAGCCTTCTCATTTCAGGCTCTTCTCTCCTTTGGTCAATGGTTCTCCTTGCCCTTCAAAGTACTAGCTGCTTACAATCCCACCTGTCTTTATTTCTATAAAAATCAGTGCTCCCATTAAAAAAACTGACAGGTGCCACTGACTCTTGCTTGAGATTGAAATCACTGTCTGAATCTGCAACAAACTGTAACTGTGGAATGGAAGGGCTTACGTGCTGTGGAGGGAGCTCTGCAAGTCCTGGGTCTGAGGGGAGCTCTCCTTTGACTGCTGGTGGGGTTGTGGTCACTTACTACACTGATGCATAAAAGCAGAGCCCTATCATAGCACCACCAGGCAGATCAAGGGCAGATCAGCTCATTAAGCAGTAGCTGAGGCAGCTAAGGCCCACACTGACATGGGCACATCTGACCCGACAATTCCTAGGGAAAATCAGGGAGAGGGATGATCAGTCTCGACCCTAATGAAGAGACACAGACCAGGAGACAGGCAGACACCCCAACCTCCTGCTTCCAGCTTCTTTGAGGAGCCAGACTTCCATAAGCAAGCGGCTGGTGTATTTGTGTGACTCAACAGTGACACCCAGTGACACTCTCTGTCAATCCCAAGTGACTGTTCCCGGAGGATCTTCTGGGGAATACATTTCAGCCTCCATTACTTAGTACTGAAGCAGCAGCAGCAATCACATCAAATTCAGCCCTGAAAGAGACAAACATAATAATAGATCCCAGTTTGTATTAACATAATCATCTAACTGTTGAAGCATATTCTTCTCCCCTGTAGGGCCATGTCTGATGTCAAACATAATACCACCATGCGGTACCTGCTTGACTTTGAAATCACAAGGAAGTGATTATCTCCTTCACATCCCTGGTCAAAATTTCATGGGCTCTTATTGTCTGTCATTTTGAAATATGTGTGTGTGAGTGCATGCACATGCACACGCACACACACACACACACAGAGAAACACATGTATGAGTTCCCAGAGATTTAGACTTTAATAATGTAAGTCATACTCCAGAGACAAACAGGCCCATATAATTGTATAATATATTGGGATAGCCAAATCTAGACATGGAAAGAGAGATGAATGATTCGTAATAATACCAGAGGAAAGGGATTAGCACAGCCCATGGGATTCCAAACCGTGGCATATAAAAAACAAGAGAATCTGAGGATGTTTAGCCCAGAAAACAAAACTTCTTCATGGAATTGGAAGAATAGGCATACTTTCTTTCAAATATTGGATGGGCCGGTATAAAAAGGCAGGATTTTATTGCTTTTATTTGGTCCCAAAGGGCAAAAATAGACCTAATGAGTAGAAGTTACAGGGAAATGCTCTCTGTTCAATATAAGGAAGCACTTTATAATGATTGGACCTACTGGGAAATAAAAGAGATTCAGAAGACAAAGAATTTTATGTCATAAACATAGCCCAGGTGTGTCTGTTATGATAACTCCATTTTTTTTTAGAAAGGGGGAAAGTAGATATGGAAAATTATTTAAGCAACTTCACTGAGTAAAAGTATAGGGATAGGGCTGGTGAAGGGTACAGGAAGATAATTGGGTATAAGATCTAGGAGGTTGGTTGAAATAGTTCTTCAACTTCCAACTATCACCCTTTTTTGGGGAATTAAAATGTGTTTCCATCTTCCTTGTCATCAGACCAGGCTTCTGTGGTTCTCAATCATCATAGTGGGTAAGAGATACTTGTTGTCTCGGCCTGCGGGACCTTCTGTTACTCGCGGGGGCGAGGGGGACCGTGCCTGAAAGAGATGAGCGAGAGAAAGAAACGAGACCAAGCAAATGGTTGTCAAGGTCTGCTTTACTTAGATTTTTAGTAGGTTTTATAGGCATACAAAAACAAGGAAGTCAAAACAAAAAATAGAGTAGTGATGATGAGGCTTGGGTCTGGGTTGATTAGCCCTAATCAGTGTCTTATCAGTATCTTGTTTTTGACTGATTACTCATCTCCAACCGGAACATTTGCAGTCAACACATCCTGGAGCATTCCGTGGTCGGCACGTCATGGACTGCATTCTTCTCGGAGCTATAGCTGGAATTTTCCAGGGCAAAGTTCATGCGTAGGACAAGTCATAGGGGAGTTGAGGGTCTTTGAGGGTCCTTGCCTCTAACAACTTGTTCTACCTACATTCACATATCAGCCACACGAAGGAAAGATACCCCCACCTCACTTTCCCAGGTTCTCTTTCCCTCATTTGTTCCCCAGGGACAGCTTGGCTAGGGTGGGGATCCAATCCTTGATGCAGCTGGTAATGACAGCGGGGAGAGTATTACACTGTACAAATATATCCTCCCAAGGAGTGATTGGGTCAGATAAGCTGCAACTGTCCAGTGTGCTGAGTGATCTACTGACAAGGAGCTTAGCAGGGAAAAGAATGGATACACTGAAAAGGCTGTACTATGGTCTGATTGTCTGTGTCCCTCCAAAATTCATTTTGAAACCTAATCCCTATTGTGCTGGCATTAAGGGGTGAAGCCTTTGGAAGGTGATTAGGTCATGAGGGTTCTGCATTCAATGAATGGGATTAGTGTCCTTATAAAAAAGGCTTAAGGGAGTTTTTTATTCTTCTGCCATATGAGGAACCATAGAAAACACCACCTATGAGGAACAGGCAGACACCAAATCTGCTAGTCCCCTGATCTTGGACTTCCCAGCCTCCATAACTGTGAGCAGTACATTCCCATTTTTTTAAATAAATTACTAAGTCTAAGCTATGTTTATTGAGGCCTAAATGGACTAAGATGGGTAAGGAGACTAAGATGGCCTATTTTCTCTTCAAATATTAGATTCTCTGATTCTCTGATTGATTCCAAATCATGTCAAATACATCTCCCAGTGCTTTACCCTAACAGGCCAGTGAATTGTGGATGATGGAAGTAGAGATTGTAAAGAGAAAAAGGAAGAGACAGAAGAAAAGATGCAACAGAAAAACCATGAAATATTTAAGGGTTAGTTTGGGGTACTTATTTGGTTTTAGGGTGGCCTCCAATGAGAAAAAGTAGATGTAACAAATTATGAGGCTTCAAGTTCTAAGTTGGGCTAGTAGTTGGTATCAAATATACCTGAACTAGTAGATGAGGTCAAAGCAGCTGTGTGCTTTGGCAAGTAACTAAGCAGAATATCAAGGCTCTACTCAGGGAAGCTAAAGTTCAAGGTTAGTCATCGGATCAAGCAAGAATGTCAACCTAGAGCTGAGATACACACCCAGTCTTAACTCGGAGTGTCCTTTGAGATAGTTTCAACTACTTGGAATAGGCTGTACTTTATAAATAAATATGGATCTGCATCCCAGTCAGTGTAGGCCCCTGTCCGTGATGTGAGTTGAGGAAAGTCACTTCCCTCTCCTGAGCCTCAGTTTCCTAGTTTCCTCATTTGTAAAATGGGAGTATCTGTATCAACCTGATAGGATCCTATTGGTTTGCGAGACATTGCACTTAAAGGTGTACTTAAATACAGCATACTTAACTACAAAGTACTTAAATACAATGACTGGCACATTGTAGATGTTCTTTAAAAATAATCATCAATATCATGATGAACCTAGATGGGAATTGAGGAGATGGACAGTGGAGCATATTCCAAGAACAGTCCTTTGTGTTTTGGGAAATACAGCATATATTCACACTTTCTGACATAGTTCCAATGTATTCATTGCCCTGGTAAAGCTGAATTGACAAATTAAAAGTTCTTGATATCAGCACTCGGACAGCATTGAGGAATGCACTGGCTTCTGACTTGGACATTTATTCTTCCTTTCATATTCTCTTGCTCCATCACTTTTTCCATGGTCTCTGCTATAGCAACCAGCTGTACTCAGGTGTAGCCTAACAGCACCTGGTCTCAGCTGCACTGCATCTCTCTTACTTTTTCTCCCAGGGCTTATCTGCCACATCACATGGATCTGCTGCAGGAACCTGTTCAGTCATTCTGGTGTCTGCACAAGCTGGAAAGCGAGAGGGTGTTCACATTTCCTGGAACAACCCTTTCCTAATGGGGCAGGAGCTAGTGGATAAATATTCCCTTTTTCCATGTCAGACCCACATGTCATACAGTTCCTCAGAAATCACCAGTGGGATGTAGCTCCAGTTTTTCACAGTCATAATCAGCTCCACAACCCCTGGGCTGGCTGCTTTCCCTCTTTCCCCACTTCCATTTCCCTAACCATCCATGCCGGTGGCTTTCGGCCCTTCCCTGTTTAATTCTTCAGACCATGCACTCCTATACTGTAGGATCAAATGAACCAAAATAGACTACCTCCATAAAAGCCCTGATCTCAGGCTCTGCTGTTACAGGCTGAATGAGAGGAGTAGCAAGAATTCCACAATGTCGGCACAGGAGAGCAGGGGAAGACATCAGGGGTAGGTTAGTCGATTCCTGCATTTTACGGATGGGCATCCAGAAACGGAGAGAATTAGCGACTTCTCCAAAAGTCACACTCCTAGGCAGCTCATGCAACCACGGAGAGCTAAAAATGAGAAGGGAGTACAGTTAGGGGAAGGGAGGAAGGGCCTGAAGAGGAAAGACAGACAAAGTTGCCTGGGTGATGGGAAGAAGAAAGAGCAAGCCATTAAAACATCTTAGCAGCGTGGGGATGACAAGTATTGAATCTACCCTGTCAGCAGAGCAGAGCGCAGTACCCACCCTGATAAATGCCAGGTTCCCTTGCTGACACTTGATAAAGGTTCCATCTAACAGCGGAGCAGCGGCAGCCGAGAATGGGGTGACGGTGCTATTCACTGTTTTAACCTCCACTGCTCTCCAGTGCATAATATGGAGTAGGTGCTAAATGAATGTTTGTGAAATAATGGGCAAATTAGTGAGGCAGAGCTCCTTAAGTGTCTGCATCACAAATGCTCACATGCTTGGCTTTTCTGTGTGCATTTGGGTATCTAACTATATATGAGTTCACATCTTTTTTCTTTGTTTCTGCATTTTAATGATTTTGTATCTGTATATTAAGAAACGGCTTTAGGTGTTCATGTCACAGTGAGTGTAGTGACCCTTGAGTTCCTATATGTATGTGTGTGTGTATACATACACATACAAGATATTATATATAGGATATACATACACACAGTAATACATTGCTTAATGTCATGGATACTTTCTGAGAAATGCATCGTTAAGTAATTTTGCCATTGTGCAAACATCTTAGAGTGTACTTTAGCAAACCTGAATGGTACAGCCTATACATACCTTGGCTCTGTGGTATAGCCTACTATTCCTAGGCTATAAACCTGTACTGCATGTTACTGTACCAAATACTATAGGTACAATTGTTAAACTTTTTGACCCTTCTGTGGTAACACTTAGCTTAAAACACACATTGTAGAGCTGTACAAAAATTTTTCATTATATCCTTCTTCTATAAGCCTTTTTTCCTATTTTAAATTTGTTCATTATTTATTTTTATTTTTAAACTTTTTTGTTAAAACCTGAGACACAAACACACACATTCATCTAGGACTGCACAGGGTCAGGATCATCAGTATCACTGACTTCACCTCCACATTTGTCTCACTGGAAGGTCTTCAGGGGCAAAAACATGCATGGAGCTGTCATCTCCTATGATAACAATGTCTTCTTCTGGTATACTTGCCTGAGGCTGTTATAGTTAACTTTCTTTTTTTATAAGTAGAAAAAATATAATGTAAAATAAAATGGAAAGTAGAGGATAGTAGCTACACAAACAAGTAACAGTAATTTATAATCATTATCAAGAATTATGTAGGTTTGTTTACACTAGCGTCACCACAAACATGTGAGTAATGTATTGTACTATGACATTACAACAGCTAGGTTGTCACTAGGTGATAGGGATTTTCTATATTCTATATTATAATCTATGGGACCACTATCATATAGTCATGTATGTGGTTCATCATTGACTGAAACGTCATTATGGGCACATGACTCTCTCTCTATATATGGAATGTATATAAAAAAACACTTTTAGGTATTTGTGTCACAGTGAGTATAAAGACCCTTGAGTTCATGTATGTATGTGTGTGTAAATATACCTATAAGTTATAATATATACAGGATGGAATGGAATATATATTTATACACACACACACACATATATATGTATATATTCCATTTTTGGTTACTCAAATCATTGACAATATCATCATATCACATACCTGTACATTAGTAATCTCTTACCTTGCTTACATCAAGTGTTTGGAGATTTGTACCTCTTTATATGCTCATTGTGTAAACATGTTATCTTTATCCTAGTCTCCCATACTTTTTGTATTATGTCAATATTATTATCACAAATGGAAAATTCTCAAAATAACTTCTTTTATTCATTTAAATAAAAACAGAAACAAACAGAAATAACCTAGTAAGTACCATGTGCCAGGCACTGTGCTGTTTATTAGAGCTAAACAGGTGAAGACAGTGCTTGGGTTTAGAAAAGATTATTATAATAGAAATTGGCCTTCATATTTTACCCCTGGCTCAAAGGAGTGAATACCTTGATTTACTAGAGTAAACATTAACCTGGACTGATTTTCATTCTGGAATTGAGCTGGCCAGGTGTTCCATAGTGACAAAATGTTATGTGTTGTCTCATGGAGAAAAAAGCCTTCTAGTGCTGAACTTAAAATTTGTCTGCTTAAAACTGTACATATCTCTTTTGTAGCCTATGTTGCATAGAGTATGGTTAAAAGAGCATCCATGAGCTTTTATCGCTCTTACAACATTTTGAATTACTGGGCCAGTGTTTTATCTTTATAGTGAGCCACAAGAATATGGGAAGAATGCCTGTCTCTTTCATGATTGTAATTTTTAGTACATGGCATAAGATCTAAGAAGTTTGTTTGGGTCTCTATGCAATACTCTGTTGCTTTTCTGATCAGATGAATACATACATTACAAATCATGGACATATTTCTCAATGGTAGGTAAATATACATTGTTTACCATCATTAATAAAGGATTATATTGACCAATACTTTTCTGAGAATTTATGGATGTGATGTTGAAGTTATCACAATGTACAAATGAGATAAAAGACCCCTATGTTGTTTTCAACTTGCCAGCTCTATTTTTATCCATGGATAGATAAATTAGGGTCAGGATAATATTTTATTGAGGAAATAAAGGGGATAAGTTGCCAATTGCCAAGATGATATTGATAAAAACTAAGTCCACTAACCTCATGATATAGGGGAAAATGGGGCTGGATGGGATATTGTGTGCCATATCCCATCCTTGAGTACTCAAGGACTCAGAACTCGCCTCATACCTGTGGAAACTTAGGTCTTAAACCAAGGTCCCCCAATTGTTTGGTTCTTTTGATAATATCTTGTGATTCTTTGTGGTAAATTCCTAGATCTCTTGGTTACTGGATAACTAATGCAAAAACCCTACTATAGTAATTATATTAGCCTAAGATTTTTGGTATATTCCTATACTCTTCTTTATTTTTGACTATTTTTTTCTATTTCTATTTTAATAATTTTACTCCACATGAGATTTTTGTTGTAAACAACATTAAATCCTGACTGGATGTATTTAATAAATCAGATATAAATAAATTCTACTCACTTAACCTTTTCATCTAAAAACTTCCCTTATTTTCCTTTATTTGTATACTTTTAGTAGTTCTATTTTCCATTTTGCCAACCTTTTAGTCTCTGTTTTTTGAAAACTATTTGAAATTTCCAAGATACCACTGCCAAGTGTCAACCTAAGAACTAACGCCAGTATTCCAGAATACTGAAAAAACAGAAAAGAATCAAATTGAGCAGAAACTCGTGGTGGGACCACAACCTTTCCTATGTCACCCAGAAGAACTGAAGAATAAAGCCGTTGTGAGTGGTTGGCCATGCCAAAGGTCTGCGGAATGATTATGAACCTACAGAAGTAACTGACAAAAACAGCAGCAAATACCTGTTGAGTGGTTACAATGTACCAAGCGATAAGGGAAAGACTGTGTACGGCATCTAATTGAACCATCACATGAGGTAGGTAATAGTATGGCTCTTGTTTTACAAGTGAGATAATGAGGTTCAGAAAGGCCATGTGGCTAAGAAGTGTGATTGGAATCCAGGATTTTCTAATTCTAAAACCCTTGTTCAGAGAAGACTGGTTCTGCAGAGGCTGGTTCATTAGTACCGCAGAATCCAGAAGTATGGGTGATAGGTTTGTCAAAACTCCTTAAAAGAGAGAAATAAAGGAAGGAAGTTTAGATGAACCTGCTGTGCACTTTCCCAGCAGCCTCATACTAGAGTCTTCACAACCAATCTGTGAAGGGAGTACTAAGCTTCTCCTTGGACCGACAAGGAATCTACAGCGTGGTGCTGCCCACAGTCCCCTGGCAGGAAGAATTATGGTCAGAATTTGCAGCAAGATTGGATTGGAGTCCAACATTACACTTTTTGTTTTGTCTCAACCATTTTTGGCATATTTGTAAACTACAGGCTTAATTATCATTATCCTAGAAACTGATTGTTCTTGACTCATTCTACCCTCTTCAACACACTCACTCTTTCGAATGATATTTACTAAGCAGTAAACCAAACATTGGGTTAAGTATTTTCCTGGCTACAACAGAGATGAAGACAAAGCAAGTTCTACTCTAGAGTCTATAGGGCCCAAATAAAGGAGGTAAAGTGTAAAGTGTATTACACAGGTAATAGTAAAAATCTTGTTGATGATGGTGATAATTGTGTTTACTATGTGTCAGACCCTCCTCTAAGATTCAACATGGATTATCTTATTAAATCTTTAATGCAGATAGTTGTTGATGCCACCATTCTATATCTATTTGTTTCCATTAAATTTATGCATAACTGAAGTGGACAATTTTCAGGATGCTAAATGCTTCCTCCCTCAGGCACTAGTGTTTCTCTGCTTTCCTGACAGAATTTATCCAGACCGACAGGAGTTTTCTCAGCCTGCAGCCATCACATCCTGGAAATATTGGTGGGGCTACTCTGAGGCGCATTCCACAAAGATACCCAGAAGATTCCAGTGACCCACAGGTGTAATCTAGTTATTAACAAATATTATATTTCTATCTTTCTATCTCATTTCCTTACCCCTCCTTCCAGTATGCTCAGGTATTGAAAGAACTACCTGCCCCTAGGCCTCTGTCTCAATATTTGCTTTGGGAGACAGAAGTGGGTCTAGAAAGTAATCTAGGGTGGTATTCTGGAACTGGAACATCCATTAGTCAGATAAAACTAGGGGCTGTTGGCTGCTTTTTGGGGTGTTGATAACCCACATCATGATGGACCATCACAATTACTAAGATTTTCACATGTGGTGAGTTTAAATAAGATACAACTGGACTGGCTTATGGAATAGTTCTAGAACTTAAAATACATGGGAAAAATGATAATTATAAGGGATTGGAAGAGTTTTGGTAAATGCTCGAAAGGTAAATATATATATATATGTATATATATATATACAGGCTTAATTTAATCACTGCCAACTCAAGAAGTCCAGTGAAAGTCAGAAAACCTCCCTGACAATATTTCTAGTTCAGAAGAGGCGGGTTCACTATCAACAGAGAAGTTGGGCTGATGCTTTTCAAAGTCAAAAAGCTCCTGAAAGAAAGTAATAAGGAGGGAAACCAACATGAACTTGCTTATCTCCCGCAGCCAGAGGGCAGATCATGATGAAAATCAGTCCTAATATTACACATACAGCTACTCTGAGAAACTACAAAGCAGACCAACTATTTAGTCTCAGTGGGTCTCTGGCTCTCTTATGCTAATTAAGTGCCCTGAGAAGAAGCAGAACTCAAAGGCTTGCAAAGTGGATAGCTCAGTAAATGCCTCTGAGAAAGTGAAATCCCTAGGTTACCCTCAATCCTCCAGATTGGAAAACAGCCTCTTTTCCCTTGCTAAGGAAGAGTAGATTCCCAATGCCTAGAAACTGTCTTAGAGATACCACCTAAAGCATATCCCTGCCAGGATGATGCTTCTCCTCAAAAATGTTGACCATATCCTCTTATTGTCTCTATACCAGTAACTACAGTCATATATTAGGATAGCACAGACAAGAAGATAGAGCTAGGTTATTCAGCAGAAACAAAACAAAACAAAAAATTGGACCTGGCTGATATCAGCTGATAAGATGTGGGGAAAATACAGGTGTTAATCTTGAATGTGAAATATAAAGCTGGGTAAGGGAGACTTTGAGTTTATTGACATGGGATATTTTTCCATGACTCAGGAATTAATATCCTGGAGAAGACACTTAGAGCCAGTCCTGCCACAGTGCAAGGCTGGATCACTGAAGTTTGGACATGATAATAGCATATGGAAAATAAGGTTTGTGTGCCAGAACTGTGTAGGCAAAATATTTAGAAAGTAGTCCAAAAACCCATGTCAGTGGACATATTACTAATAATATATAAGGTGAGAACAGAAAAACCACTAAGTGACTGTGTTCTCAAGTTAAGTCCAGGGCATTTCTTTCAAGAAATAAATAAGGCAAGTCTTTTGAGGAGTAACATGGTAACATTATTGATAAGTTCATTTTTTTTGTTGTTATTCTGCTCCATAATCAATCCATCAGCCCACATCTGGTTTTAATCACAGCTTTGGTGAACATTTCCTGGCATTCTGACAGCTTTCCATCTTGAGTGACTATGTTTCACTGCTACTCTGTCTGAAAATGCTATATGGCCATAAAAAAGGGGGTCTAAATTCCAACCAAATGATAGATGGGACTTAATGGAAAAATAGTCCAGCTTTCTCCCCTTTTGGTGGGATAATTGTCATGGAAGTTCTACATTGTTCTTCAGGGGATCTCCAGTAAGACTAAATAGTAGCGTTCCATTCACTAACTCAAAGTCTGGGACATTTCTCCTTTTTCCTATTTCACGTTCCCCACTCCCCCACTTGTGTTTACTTCACATAAAAACTACCCAAATTGCATCAAAAAATGTTATGTCTTAGAGGAAGTAAATTACTCTCTATAACAACCAGAGGATAACATGTAGAAAGTGATAAACACATTAACATTACATATAAAGTCTCAGGGCAAATTATAGGATATGGGTATCATCCCCCAACAAAAAGCACGGGGAAGGGGGAGAATTTGAGTAGAACAGTTCTGTTCATATGCTTGATCCAAAAGAATTGTGATTTTCCCCAAGGACAGTCATATTCCTGCAGTCCTCTCAACTAACAGATGCATTTTCTTCCACGACACACATACTGTTGTGTCTGGAATCAGGATAAATGTCCTTCTTGTTCCTTATTGCCTCTTCCAAACCATCTCCCGCCCCCCCACCCCACACTTCTTAAACTGTCAACTCCAGCTTTGAATCTCTTTTTTTTTAAATTTTACTTTTATTTACTTATTTTTCTGCATATATTTTTTTTGCTTTAATCTCTTTTTAAATCTACACCTTTATTTATTCTGGATGATGTCAATATATAGTAGATGATTATTTTGGCAAGTTGACATGTCAATTCCTGAACTCCTCTACTCGGATCTTGGTCATATTCTAACTATGTCAGTACCATTAAATGTAAATTTTCCATAATGTCAAATTCACCTATTTTATTGCTACTATTGCTAATTTACAGTTCACTCTGTCCAGTACCAGATTCCATCAATTCTTCAACCCGATCACAACCTAAAATGTAATGATTCAATGATCTAGCCATATTTCTGTACTCTTGTATATCCCCAACCCCTTCTTTAGAAATTAATTCTGTGGTTTACTGTTATATTCACTTTCTCACTCTTTTATCCCTTTATTGTACTCCTATGTCAAAGCACTAAGCCTGATAAACAATAATTCCTTGTCTATTTATTTCCTACACTTAAGTGGCTAAACATAGCTAGAACCAAACACTCATGCTGACATACATTTTAAACATGTGCTAGTATATCTCACATAAGTTCCTGATGATATCTTGTAATCTTTCTGTGTTTTTGTATCCCATATCCTCTCCTATACATCTAGATGCCAAATGAGATGTCTTTTAGTCTCTTCTCAAAACTTCAAAGCCTCCTTTTCCATCTTCACTCTCAGCTATTGACCTTGAATCCAATGCTGCTGTTAAAATTATAAGCAATTAGAGAAGAACTTCCACAAGTGCCTGCCACTATGTCTCCCTCTATTTCTCCTCCCTCCTTCCCTTTCATATCCCTGGACTTTACTTCTGTTTTATAAAAGAATGATCAGAACTCCCTTATATGGCAAAAATGTGTTTTGAGAAGTAGATCTCATCTCTTCTTACCTCTTCAAGGTAATTGGTGTAGAAACAATACTCCCTTCTTTCCTTTGATTATTATCAATCATCCCCACTTTACTAGATATCTCTTTTAGCATAAAATGTTTTTCTCTAATATTTATGTGTAAATACATGCATATGTGTGTATGTGTACATAAATGTGAATATAGATGGATGAATACTGTTTAGATATGGTTATGATAAATAAACTTCCCCTTAATCACATTTCCCTAATTTATACATCATTAATATTTCCCCCATTACAGAAAACAATCCTATAAAGATCTACCTGTACTCACTGTCTTTACTTCTTCTCTTTCAATTTTCTCTTAAATACATCCAGTTAAGATTTTTTTCCTGTCACTTCACAAAAATGCCTCTTGTTGAGGTCAGTAATGACTTCCACATTGCTAAATCCAATTGTCAATTCTCGGTCTTCAATATTATTAAACTATGAGCACTGTTTGACACAGTATCCATTTCATCTTCCTTTTCTCATTTGGCTTCCAGGACACCCAAGTCTATGGATTTTTATTTTACTTCTTGGCCTACTTCTTATTCTTTCCAACTTCTTAACATCAGCTCTCAGTAGTCTTTGGTCTTCCCTATCTACATTAATTCTCTGGGTGAGCTTATTCCATCTGAGAATATTATATTCCACCTATACACTGACAGTTCCAAGTTAATATCCTAAATCAAAAAAACTCCTTTGAAAGCTGTGTATGTTGGTTGAATTGCCTACCTACCTTCATTGAGAAGTCTAGTAGACATCTCAGACACAATACATACAAAAGTAAACCCTTATGCTTCCTCTGCATCAAAACCAACTTCATCAGTTGTTTTCATATCTTAATGACAACTCCATTCTAACAGTTTCTTAGGACAAAAAAAAAATTAGAATCCTTTTTGTTCCCTCTCTTATCTTAGGCCCCCATATCCAATCTATCTATCAGGAAATCCTATAACCACTACTTTCAAAACGTGTCTAGAACCTGGCTTTCATCATCTATATTACCACCACTCTGTGCTGTATTGTAGTTTTCTGGGTGTATTTAAAGTACTTAGATCAAGGCCTGTAGCATGATCGTTGCTTTAAAAATATTTTTAAAATAAAAAAAAAAACTATTTATGACTTCCTGATAATAATTGCAAACTCTAGACAAGATACATGTTTAAAAATAAAAAATAAAACTACTTAGAGACACTGAAAATAAATAAAAACAGGCACAGTTGAAAGATAAAAGGGTCAAATATACTGAGTGATAACCAAAATTATGTGCTTTTAACACTGAGGACAGTGACTAGCCCACATGACGTGTAGCAACGATAGCTCAAACAGAAAAATCCAGTCTTATTGGCTAACGTGATATAAGTTGGAGTCTGAGTATGCTACAGTGACTAGATATCAAGAGGGAAATCTCAGAAAAGAATGGTGAATGGGGATGGTCCCAAGACAAATAAAAAAAAAAAATAGTCTCTCAAATTTTTATCTTACACCTGAACTGTGCCTACCTGAGTAAGACTCCAGGGAACCCCGGATGGAAAGAACAGGTACAATAACACAATGGTGGAGCAAAGATTTCAGCTGCTGCCCACTATAGGGGGATCACAATTATAGTTCAGTGCTGCATGGTTAGAATACCTTGGTAGATGCATTGGGCTTTCCATTGAAACTCTGAAATGCTAGTAGTACAATCTGCATCCAATACTAAATTGTTTACCCTATGACTGAGATAAAAGTGGAACAAGACTTATTCTAAAATAAATAACCAAGCCTCCACAAATGTATAGTGATATAATAGCAATTTAAAAGCTCAGTAGAACACATTCAACACTCTTTTGAAGAAACTAACAGAATCCAGAATTTCTTTTTGTCATTGAAATCATTCAGTATACAAAATTTACTAGGTATGTGAAGAAACAAGAAGATATGGGCTATAACCATGAGAAAAAAATCAATAGAATCAAAATTACAGGTTACCAAGAATCAGCAAAAAAAAAAAAAAAATTGAAAAATAATTGTTATAAATATGTAAAAGAATCCACAGAAAAATGGATATAATGGATTTTTTAAAAGAGCACATCAGACATATATATTAAGTCAAACACACACACATATACCTATACAAATGAAAATTCCTAAACTGAAAAAATACAATGTATTTATTAAAAATGTAGTGAATGCAAGCTATAGCATATTGGTCCTGGCTGCATCATGATTAGTGAAAGTGAAGAAAGGTCACTTTCTTCAATAAATAATTCAATATGAATCAGAGAGAAAAACAAATTAGTAGAGCCTCAATAAACTATGTACCATTATCAAACAGTAACATATTTGGAACTGAAGACCTATAGAAAGAGGAGAGGGATAGAAAAATTGCATATTTGCAACCACATTAGCCAAATATTTTCCAAATGTTATCAAAAACTGCAACTTACATGTCTAGGAATCTTAGTGGACTCTAAGAGGAATAAATAGTGAGAAAACTAAACCTAACCAATACATGAAGAAACTGCTTAAAGCCAAAGATAAATTTAAAAATCTGTACCCCCATAATATGCCAAAATAAAAAAAAAAATAGTGAAAGGAGCAAGGAAAAGAAGAAACTTTTCATAAAGAGAAGCAATGATTGTCAAAAAGGCAAATAGAATGAAGACATGGAAAAGCATGTTTTAAAGTGTTGAAAGAAAAACAAAACAGTACAGAACAAAACAAACAAAAACCCCCACAACTTTTGACCAAATATTTTCTAGTCAGTGGAAAATATTTTTGAATTAAACAAAATACTCACATTTTTAAATAAACTGAATCTGAGAGAATTTATCAGCAGCCAATCCACACTACAAGAAACATTAGAGGCATTTCTTGTGCTGAAGGGAAAATAATACCATCTGGAAATTTGAATCACCAAGAAGGAGTGAAGAATATTGGTAACGATAAACATGTGGGTAAATAGAGAAGCTATTTTATCCTTTCTTAAAATCTTTAAAAGTCACTTGGATATTTAAAGCAAAATAAAAAAAAATCATATAGTGGGATTTATAGCATATGTAGAAGTAAAATACATGGCAACGATAGTACAAAGGCTGATAGCTAGATCAAACCATTCTGTTATAGGACCTTTGTATTATATATGAAATATGCTAACATCAATTCAAATAAAACAGTGAAAATTCTAGGATGAGTATCCTAATTCCTAAAGCAACCATCAGGGAAAAAATATAAAGACGTATAGCTAAGTAGCTAATATTAACCCAAGTGAAAAAATACTATAGAGAAAGTGGGAAAAGGAAACCAAAAATAGGAGCATGGGAGTTGGAGGAAAACTAAAAACAGAGTAAGACAATTAGAAAGACACATATTATAGACAATAATATCAATAGTTATGTTTAATCTAATTGAAATAAACACTCTCATTAACTCTCTAAGCAGATAGACAGAGATTTTTCAGAATAGATTAAGTCAAGAATGAACGATAAGCAATTAAAAGAGATAAACTTTAAATAAAAAAGCCAGGCAGGTTGAACATAAAAGATGAAAAAATAATATGCCATGACACCACTAAAGCTATGAAAGTAGTTATAGCTTTATTAATAACATTCAAAATGGACTTTAACACAAGGATTATCAGAAGTTAATAGCTTTAATTGCTTATTTTGTGAAATAAGAAAAGCTTAATATTGATTATATAAGAATCCAACCCAAGTAGCCAGAATAAGAAGAGAAAATTAATTCCACATTAATAGAAAAATAAAATTTAAATAAAAAACCTGAATTTAATTTAATAGAACACAGAATAGTGATAAAAAACAACAATGTTAAAATTAGCTTTTTGTAAAGATTATTAAAATTAACTCTTAGATTAATCATTAAGATGAAGAGGGAAATGATACCAATTATCAATTTCAGAACTAAAAGAGGGGGCATAACTACAGATCCCACATAAATTGAAAAGGTTAATAAGGACGTATTATGAACAATAGTGTGCCAATAAACTTGGTAACATATAAAACAGATAAATTCCTTGAAAAATACAACTTTCTAAAATCTAAATTAAAAAACAATTTATGTCACCAAAATATTTGTACCCCTGTAATTTTCTGAAATAAAAAATAAAAAAATAAGTGAACCTTTGATAAATACATAAATGAATAAAGATGAAATTAATAAATGAATAAATAATAAATAGAACATAAATATTAAATGATGGAAATTAAATGAATAATTCTCTTGAATAAATCAGCTTCACTTGGAAAAAAGCACAAAAATTTAAAAAGAATAAAGCTAAATGAAAACTTCCCTACACAGAAAACCTTAGGCTTAAATCGTTTCACTGGTAAATTCTATCAAACTTTAAACAGTACATAAAACCAGAATTATTCAAGCTCTCAAAAAAGGAAGAAACAGATACTTTGTAACTCATTTCATAAGCCCAGAAAAATCCTGTCACTAAAATTTGACAAGAACATTACAAGAAAAGAACAATGCAGTCAAATATTCGTCATGAACAGAGATACAAACATCATCAATAAAATATTAGCAAATAGAATTCAACAATATTTATCATAACCAAGTGTGTTTTATCCTAGGAATGTAAGATTGGATGAATATTCAAAATTAAACAATGCGATTCACCACATTAACAGAATAAAAGAGAAAAAACCACATAGGATCATCTCAATAGAGTCAGAAAAATGATTACAAAAATTCAACACTTATCCTAAGTAAAAACTATCAACGAAATTGAATGCAAAGGTATACCCTTAAATTGATAAATAAAATATATAAAATATTAAAACTACATCAAAATTGATGGTAATATATTTAGTACTTTTCTCTTAAATTTGTAAAAAAGCAAAATAAATCTGCTTTAATCACTGCTCTTGAATATTCTACTACAGGTGTGATTAGGCAAGAAAAAGAAACAAAAATGAATATTGGAAACAAAGAAGTAAAAACTATATTCATATATTTACTGACAATGTAAGTATATAGAAAAGCATAAGGCATGTATAACACACACACACACAAGCATACAAACACTAACATGAATAAGTGAATTTAGCACAATCACAGAAGACAAAACCAATATAAGAAACATCAACTGTATGATTATAAAATTTCAAGAAAATAAGTTGGAAATGAAGTTAACACAAAATGATGCCATTTAAAATATGATCACAAGTTGGGGAGGGGGGGGAGGCCAGGCCTCTAACCCCTGCTTGGGAGAGGCAATGATGTAAAATGTAACCAAAATGTTTATACCCTCACAATATCCTGAAATTAAAAAAATATATATATATGATCACAAATCATAACATTTAGGTAAAATATTTAAGAAAAGATGTATAATATTTCTACACCAAAGTCTACAAAACTTCAGAGAGAAGCCAAGAACTAAATGAATGAGAGATATACCTGGTTCAATGACTGACTAAATATCGGTAAGCTGTCGGATCTACCCAAATTGGTATATTTTTCAGTGCAATTCTAATCAAAATCCCAGCAATATTTCTGTAGAATTAAAAAATAGATTCTAAAATTTGTAAGACATTACAAAGAACTTAGAATAATCCACACAATTTTGAAAATGAACAAAGTTGGAGACTCATGTTCCTTAATGTAAACTCTAAACTACAATAATAAAGACAATGTAATATTGGCATACAGATAGGCAATAGACTAATAGACCAGACGAGTTCCAGTAATATACCCTCCCATACATTGTCAACTGATTTTTAAGAAATGATACCAAAGTAACATAGTAGAGAAGAATAATTTTTTCAATAATGGTGTTATAAGACTGGATTTCATGTAAACACACACACACATACACACACTTCTATCTCATGCCATGTATAGACATTAATTTGATATTTACTATACACCTAAACGTAAAAAAGCTAAAACTATAAAATTCTCAGAAGAAAATGTAAGAAAAATAATCTTGACAACTTATGGTAAACAAGCATTTTTTACAGTGGACACAAGAAAAACTCACCACAAAAGGAAATAAAAAAAGGTAAATTGGATTTCATCAATAATAAATACTTCTGGTTCTTTGAAAAACACTGTTAAGTAACTAAAAAGAGAAACCAAGAACTTGAAGAAGATTCTCAAAAGATTATATTAAGAAAACATGATGATAATCCATGAAATAATAATAAAAATAATAATAATAAATAATAAAAATAATCTAATTTTAATGGACATGATCAAACACTAAAAGTAGATACATGAATAGCCAAAAATCACAATTGAAGTTCCTCCATTTAATATCATAAAATTAAATGCACAATTATACTTTATATCCAATAGAATGGCTGATATTAAAAATCTCACAATACCAGGGAAAGCCAATTCGAATAACATCAGACTTCTCTAATGAGACTTTACAAGCAAGGAGAGACTGGGACCCCATTCTCACTCTTTTGAAACAAAACAATGCCCAGCCTAGAATATTATTCCCTGCAAAACTAAGCTTCATATATGAAGGAGAAATAAAAACATTCGCAGACAAGCAAAGGCTCAGAGAATTCACCAAGACAAGACCAGCCCTACAAGAAGTACTTAAAACAGCGTTATGCACGGAACATCATAATAATAATCCACGGATATAAAAACAACCAAAACCCAAAGATATTAAAGGCCAGATATTACAATGGCTCAAGACAGAAATCATAGCAACAACATCCAACCCAACAGAATGATCAGTAATCTACCTTACCTATCAGTTCTCTCAATAAATGTGAATGGCTTAAACTCTCCACTCAAGAGACATAGGCTGGCTGAATGGATAAGAAAATACAGGCCAAGTATATGCTGTCTTCAGGAAACACATTTAACCTGCAAGGATGCACATAGACTAAAAATAAAAGGGTGGAGATCAATATTCCAAGCAAATAGAAGCCAAAAGAAGGCTGGTGTGGCAGTTCTAATTTCAGACGATTTAGTTTTTAAACCAACAAAAGTAGTAAAAGACAAAGAGGGTCATTATATAATGGTGAAGGGCACAGTCCAACAAGAAGAGATAACAATTTTAAATATATATGCACCCAACTTAGGTGCACCCAGATTCATAAAGCAAACCTTACTGGAGCTAAGCAAATGGATTAATAGCAACTCCATAATCGCCGGGGATTTCAACTCCCCACTGACGGCACGAGACAGATCCTCCAAACAGAAAATTAATAAAGAAATAATGGACTTAAACAAAACTCTAGAACAATTGGGTCTGACAGACATCTACAGAACATTCTACCCAAAATCCACTGAATATACGTTCTTCTCATCAGCTCACGGGACATTCTCTAAGATTGACCATATCCTAGGACACAAAGAAAATCTCAAGAAATTTAAAAAAATAGAAATCATACCATGTACCTTCTCAGATCACAGTGGAATAAAACTAGAAATCAACCCTAACAGAAACTCACATTTCTACACAAAAACGTGGAAATTAAACAACCTCCTACTAAATGATTACTTCGTAAATGAAGAAATCAAGACGGAAATAAAAAACTTCTATGAAGAAAATGACAATGGAGAGACAAGTTATCAACTCCTCTGGGACACAGCTAAAGCAGTTCTGAGAGGAAAGTTTATCTCCATAAATGCCTATAACCAAAAGGCAAGAAGATCACAAATAGACAATCTAATGAAACGACTCAAAGAGCTGGAAAAAGAAGAACAGACCAACCCCAAACCCAGCAGAAGAAGTGAAATCAACAAGATCAAATCAGAACTAAACGAAATTGAAAACAGGAAAGCTATTCAGGAGATTAATAAAACAAAAAGTTGGTTCTTTGAAAAAATAAACAAGATTGACACGCCGTTGGCTAAGCTAACGAAAAGCAGAAAAGAGAAATCTCTAATAAGCTCCATCAGGAATAAAAAAGGAGATATCACAACTGATCCCAAAGAGATACAAGATACAATTTATGAATACTACAAAAATCTTTATGCACACAAACTGGAAAATGTGGAGGAAATGGACAAATTTCTAGAAACACACAGCCTCCCTAGGCTCAACCAGGAACAAATAGATTCCCTGAACAGACCAATCTCAACAGCTGAAATAGAAACAGCAATTAAAAATCTCCCTAAAAAGAAAAGTCCCGGTCCAGATGGCTTCACACCTGAATTTTACCATACTTACAAAGAAGAACTAGTACCTATCTTGCAGAAACTATTCCACAACATCGAGAAGAACGGAAACCTCCCCGACACCTTTTATGAAGCGAATATTACTCTGATACCAAAACCAGGAAAGGATGCAACAAAAAAAGAAAACTACAGACCAATATCCCTAATGAATATAGATGCAAAAATTTTCAACAAAATCTTAGCTAACCGAATCCAGACACTTATCAAAAAAATAATCCACCACGACCAAGTGGGCTTCATCCCAGGGATGCAGGGATGGTTCAACATACGTAAATCTATAAATGCAATTCACCACATAAACAGAAGCAAAAACAAAGACCACATGATCCTTTCAATAGATGCAGAAAAAGCTTTTGACAAAATTCAACACCCTTTCATGATACGAACACTTAAGAAAATAGGCATAGAAGGGACATACCTAAAAATGATACAAGCCATATATGACAGACCCGTAGCCAACATCATACTGAATGGGGAAAGACTGAAATCATTCCCACTTAGAACTGGAACCAGACAAGGCTGCCCACTATCTCCACTTCTGTTCAACATAGTGCTGGAAGTCTTGGCTACAGCAATCAGACAAGAAAATGGAATCAAAGGTATCCAAATAGGGGCAGAAGAGATCAAACTTTCACTGTTTGCTGATGATATGATATTGTATCTAGAAAACCCCAAGGATTCAACCAAGAAACTCCTGGAACTGATCAATGAATTTAGTAAAGTCTCAGGATACAAAATTAATACACAGAAATCAGAGGCATTCATATACGCCAACAACAATCTAATTGAGAACCAAATCAAAGACTCAATTCCCTTCACAATAGCAACAAAGAAATTAAAGTACCTAGGAATATATTTAACCAAAGAGGTAAAAGACCTCTACAGGGAGAACTATGAAACACTGAGGAAGGAAATAGCAGAGGATGTAAACAGATGGAAATCCATACCATGCTCGTGGATCGGCAGACTCAATATCGTCAAAATGTCTATACTACCCAAACTGATCTACAGATTCAATGCAGTACCTATTAAAATCCCATCAGCATTCTTCACAGATATAGAAAAAATAATTTTACGCTTCGTATGGAACCAAAGAAGACCCCGAATATCAAGAGCAATTCTAGGCAACAAAAACAAAATGGGAGGCATTAATATGCCAGATATCAAACTATACTACAAAGCTGTAGTAATTAAAACAATATGGTATTGGCACAAAAACAGGAATATTGACCAGTGGAACAGATGTGAGAATCCTGATATAAAACCATCCTCATATAGCCATCTAATCTTTGACAAAGCAGACAAAAACATACGCTGGGGAAAAGAA
Organism: Microcebus murinus; assembly: GCF_040939455.1. Classification (NCBI taxonomy): domain Eukaryota; kingdom Metazoa; phylum Chordata; class Mammalia; order Primates; family Cheirogaleidae; genus Microcebus; species Microcebus murinus. The sequence continues at coordinate 78,599,259 of NC_134115.1, read as the reverse complement.
TCCCTCTTCAATAAATGGTGCTGGGAAAACTGGATAGCCACCTGTAGAAGGCTAAAACAGGACCCACACCTTTCACCTCTCACAAAAACCAACTCACGCTGGATAACAGACTTAAACCTAAGATATGAAACTATTAGAACTCTAGAGGAAAAAGTTGGAAACACTCTCCTAGACATCGGCCTGGGCAAAGAGTTTATGAAGAAGTCCCCAAAGGCAATCACAGCAGCAACAAAAATAAATAAATGGGACATGATCAAACTACAAAGCTTCTGCACAGCCAAAGAAATAGTCATGAAAGTAAACAGACAGCCTACAGAATGGGAGAAAATTTTTGCATCCTATGCATCCGATAAGGGACTGATAACTAGAATATACTTAGAACTCACGAAAATTAGGAAGAAAAAATCAAATAACCCCATTAAAAAGTGGGCAAAGGACTTGAACAGAAATTTTTCTAAAGAAGACAGAAGAATGGCCAACAAACATATGAAGAAATGCTCAACATCTCTAATCATCAGGGAAATGCAAATCAAAACCACAATGAGATATCACTTAACCCCAGTGAGAATGGCCTTTATCAAAAAATCTCCAAACAATAAATGCTGGCGTGGTTGCGGAGAGAGAGGAACACTCCTACACTGCTGGTGGGACTGCAAACTAGTTCAACCTCTGTGGAAAGCAATATGGAGATACCTTAAAGCGATACAACTGAATCTACCATTTGATCCAGCAATCCCATTGCTGGGCATATACCCAAATGATCCAGTGACACTCTACAAAAAAGACACCTGCACTCGAATGTTTATAGCAGCACAATTCATAATTGCAAGGCTGTGGAAACAGCCCAAGTGCCCATCAATCCAAGAATGGATTAATAAAATGTGGTATATGTACACCATGGAGTACTATTCAGCTCTAAGAAACAATGGTGATATAGCACATCTTATATTTTCCTGGTTAGAGCTGGAACCCATACTACTAAGTGAAGTATCCCAAGAATGGAAAAACAAGCACCAGATATATTCTCCAGCAAACTGGTATTAACTGAGTAGCACCTAAGTAGACACATAGGTGCTACAGTAATAGGGTATTGGGCAGGTGGGAGGGGGGAGGGGGGCGGGTATATACATACATAGTGAGTGAGATGTGCACCATCTGGGGGATGGTCATGATGGAAACTCAGACTTTTGGGGGGAGGGGGGGAATGGGCATTTATTGAAACCTTAAAGTCTGTATCCCCATAATATGCCAAAATAAAAAAAAAAAAAAAAAAAAAAAAAAAAAAAAAAAATCTCACAATACCAAACGTTGATGAGGATGTGGAACAGCTAAACTTGTCACACATTGCTAGTAGAAGTACAAAAGGGAATGATCACTTTTGAAAGCAGCTTAGAAGTTCTTATATAGGTAAACTTTCACCTATCTATAACCCAGAAACTCCATTCTAATGTGATAAAATGAAAACATATATCTACAAAAAGGCCTTGAATAAAAATGTTCATATTAGCATTATTCATTATAGTGACATACTGGAAACAATCCAACTTCCACCAATAGGGGATCGGACAAAATAATTATGAACTATTCAACACAGTAGAATATAATTCAGAAATACAAATAAACTTTTGATACATGTAATAATATGGATGACTCTCAAAAACATAACATTGAGGAAAATTCCACTGATATTTTTAAAAAGCATATGATTCCATTGAAATGAATTTCTAGAAATGGCAAAACTAGGTAGGCCACTCTAAAAGAAATCAGTTGCCTGGAGGAAGGGGTGTATCTACTGAAAAGGAGCACGAGACAACCTTCTGAAGGGGTGAAAATGTCTGGATTTGAGTGCTGGTTACCTGGGAATTATACATTCTCAAAATGCAACAAACTGTACACTCAAAATATGTGCATCTTATACAAATTTACCACAATTAAATATTTTAAATGAGGTAGGTAGCACTTGTTTATTGAGTGCTTCCAACGTGCCAAGTCATTACTCCAAGCAGTTGTGTGAATCAATGGTACTTATTTCTCAGAGCAATCTCTGGGTGCTCTTTCACATATTACAGAAGAGGAAGCTGAGGCAGTGGTAAATTTGTCAAGGTCAGACAGCAAAAACATTGCAGATCTGAGAAGCAATTCCAGGCACTCTTAAACTAGAGCAAGGACTCTTAACGTCTATGCTGTAATCAAGCCCTTCCAAAAGTCTACAGCCTTTAATAGTGACACTCACCTCCCAAAGGGCAAAGCTCACAATCATCACCTGCCATTTCGGAAAAGTTGCCATCCTGTGATGGTTGCCCAGAATGGTAATGAACACCAGAAGATGTCTGTAATGAATAGTGGGGAAAGATATTACAAGTTTAAATGGTGACTGAAGGCTCCCTCAGAACAGTATCCTTGAACTGTGGGCAGTGAGGCAGGCTGTCAAGAACCATCCAGGGAAGAATGCTGCTCAGTGTGAGGCTGATGAGACAGCACCTAGAATACTGTAAACAGTTCTGGGCATCTCGACACGCAAAAGCTGTCAAGGAATTGGAAGAGATTCAAAGAACATCAGGGAGCGTTGATTAAATGACTGGAGGGATTGATTTATGAGAAAAGATTAAAAGAACTAAGTACTGTGCACAGAGATGAGCATAACTAAGGAGGGACGTGCTAACAACATAAATATTTGAAGGACATACACGCAGAAGGAAGACAAAGATTGTTAATGTTTTCCCTTTGGAGATTTAAATGGAAATTAGAGGATGGAACAGAGAAATAAAAATTTTGTCCAAATATTGGGGAAACATGTCCTGACAATGAGGTCAATTAGACTCTGAGGAAGCTTCCCAGAGGACAAACAGAAATCCAGTTGTCCAGGCCATTGACAGCCGGTCCTGACACAGAATAACAACATTCTAAATAATCTTGGTTTTAGAAGGAAACAAAAATATGATTCTGTGAAGCAATTCTCCCTACCTCTTTGAGTATATGAGGGATAATAATGATAAAGCTACTTATTTTTAATACTATTTACAGCAATTCTTTGTGGGAAATATTTCACTTCTTTTACATATAAGGGGTGCTGAGATTCAGAAAAGTTTCACAGATCTTGTAGATGTTAAGATACAAGGCCAGGAGTCCATTCCAGTTATTTAGAACTTCAAAGCTTTTATCATTTGCAAGAATCGTTGGTGTGAGCAAGTCCTGTGTTGACCAATCTGAATGCATGGCCAACACTTCTTCGTATCAAAACGGCTAAGGTGAATCAGTGTCTGACTTTCCCAAGAAAATACTCATCTGACACAACAATCTTTGACAGCATCTGGATTTTGGGAAAACAAGTATGTTTTCAAAGGCATCATCAAGCTTTGAAAACTTTAGTATGGGGAATGTGTGCTTCCTCATATATTCTTGCATTGTGAAATTGCAAGGTCTCACAGAACCTTGTATCTACTTTGGCTCATTAATTTATTTATTCATAATTCATAATTAAATATGTATTCAGTATTATATAGACATTAAACGTTGTACTGAGAACATAGCTGTGAATAAATCAAAGTCTCTACCCTCAATGAGTCTACTGTCTAGCTGGGGAGAAATATACAGAAATACAGATTTAAGGAAATAATAGGCAGTGATATGTGCAATTAAGAAAGATAAAACAGAATGAGATGGGCTAAGACAAGGGTTGCAATTATTAAATAGCACATTTAGATCTGGAGGTCCATGAAGGCTGTATTCTAGGAAAGCAACATTTGAATAGAGACCAGACTGAAGGCAGCTCCACAGAAGTCCAGGAAGGGAATATCAGGCAGAGAAAAGAGCAATGGCAATTTCCAAGGTGGGATGAGTTGGACTGTTTGAAAAACAATAGTCAAGAATTCACTGTGGCTGAGTGGAATGAGGGAAGAACAACAGTTGAGACAGGAGACATAAGCAGAGGCTGGACTCTAAAGGGTATCATTGTGATTGTAAGCTCTTGCTCTGACTGCAGTCAGCAGCCATTGGAGTTTTGAGCAGATAAGTAATGCGATCTCTCCTGTCCTTTAAAAGAATCCTTCTGGGTACTGTGTTGAATAAAGACTGTAGACAAGTAAGGATGAAAGCAGAAAGAGAAGTTAATGAACTACTGTTATAATCCAGGTGTGAGTTAATGGTAGCTTGAACCCAGGTGGCAGCAATAGAGATAGGGACAAATGATCAGATTTTGAGGGTATATCCAACAGGATTGGCCAGAGTTGGGATGTAAGATAAAGACATGTATCATTATATAACAGATCATGTTCCATTACAGTCTTTTATCTGCCTTAACTTCTAGATCAGGAATACTTTAAAAACAAATATTAATCACTATGTTTATGGCATTTAGAAATGCCTGGAACATATTGCCATGTTGATAAATGTAAATTTGTTGAATCAAACGCTCATCATCTTCTATTGCTATGCAGCACAAAACACAAACTGAGAGATCTCGTTTATGTCACTTCACAAAACTTATCAGTTTCTTCATTTGTATTTTGAAGAAGTCTGCTTAGATCATTAGTTTTGCCAACTATTTTCAATTTAAGGTTATAAGCTTTTCAGAAGGCTTGATTACAGCATAGTCAATAAGAGTCATTGTTCAGGATTAAGGCTGCCTAGAATCAAATCTCAGCTCTGCAATTTATTTCCTGTTTGACCTTGACTAATTTAGTCTTCCCTCTGCTTCGTCTGCATACTGAGGAATTGCCCAGAAGCTCCACACAGGCTTTATAAGTGGGAGCAAAAGGACATGAACAAGATTCTGGGCCTAGCCTTCCCCCAGTTCCATCCAGAACAGTTCTACTTTGATGAGTCTATTTATTGATTATCTATGTAAGATTTTCTTAGAGAAGATTGTTCTGTGTGTAGATGGTAGGTGAGAAACCAATGGATGAATTAATACTGACAGTCCCTTCTGATATAATAATGCCCATTGGGTCACTCAAGAGCTTGTAGAACACTGTGATGAGTCAGGCACAGTTCTAGGTGCTTGGGACAACAATATCGAACCCACTGAGCAGAGCTTCTTCTTCCTAGGGTAGTGGGGACTGGGTTCTTACATGGGAGGTGCACGGAGCCTGCAAGATTTATATATTTATACTATATATGACACCATTGACCCTCTGGTGTTGTATGTAATATTTTATAAGCCTATATGCTTGTTTTGATTTCCTGGGAAGAACATGTGTTGTTTTCATGAGAATTTTTTTAATTGTAAACAAGAAAGCCCACATTTTATGGAAATATAATTAATCAAATTATTAAAGTGAGCTTTGATCATCAAAAATTAAGAACCACTACCCTGAATGATTAAAATTGCTGACAGCTTCCTTATCCTATGTTTCTATTGTTTCCTCTGCATTTTTTGCTATGATAGAGCGTCTCTTGGTAAAACAAAGTATATGCTGTTAATTTCCTTTATACCTGTGAACATTAACTGCCACAAAAGTATTTTTGAAAGTACAGGCAAATTGGCATTAACTGATCAGCACCTAAGTGGACACATAGGAATTATCATTTATTGGGTATTGGGCAGGTGGGAGGGAGGAGGAGGGGACGGGTATATACATACATAATAAGTGAGATGTGCACAGTCTGGGGGATGGTCACGCTTGAAGATTTGACTTGAGTGGGGAGGCGGGGCAAGGGCAATATACGTAACCTTAAAATTTGTACCCCCATAATATGCTGAAACAAAGAAAAAAAAAGAAAGTATAGGCAAACTACACTACAGAGAAATCCAAATATAGGAAAGCATCCCCACATTTTCCACAGCTGTACATGCAAATTAATATAACAAAAATAAAATGTGAGTTATACCAGAAAATGTTCGTTCAATAAGTGTATGTGTGTGTTTCCAATATTGATTTCCTTTTAACAAATAAGTTTGTTTAAAGATCATCTACTAGAAAGAGGAGTCTGGCTGAGAAGAGGGTCTGTTCAAAATAAGAAACAGTTAAAAGTGTTCAAGGCCACTGCCCATTGGAAATCAATCAGAAGTGAAGATAAAGCATTTGTACTATCATAATGGAAGTTGGTGGGAAATAGGATTCCAGTTATGCAATTTTGATTTGTAGGCAAAGTTTATATTTTCTTTTTTATTATCAAAGGCCCAAGTTCTATTCCTAGCTCTACTACAAATTAGTTTTGTGATTAAAGAAAAGCAATTCAGTTATTCTAAGCTTTAGTTTCCACATCTGTAAAGCCAAAGTTAAAACTGCAGGATAATTAGAAGTCCATCTATGTTTTTCAAATCTCTAGTCCTAAAACCTAGCACATAATAGGAACACAATACAGTCATTCTTGAATGAATGAATGAATGAATGAATGAATGCATGAATGAGTTCGGAAGCCATGTGGTATGACAGAAAGAGATCAAGTAATTTAAAAAATTGAAAGACATGTATTGCTCATCCTGGTGCTGGATTATTATGCTCATGATCTTTGGAAATATATTTATTATTTCTTATCCTCAGTTTACTTTTATGTAAAATTAGCCTCACTGAGATATGAGAAAGGCATTTTGCCAATGAGAAACTACTTGTGCCATCTTACCCATTTAATTGTGATCTCTGAAGTAGATTTTGAGCAGTACTATTCTCTGACTGTACCTTTCCTAATATCCACAGTCCAAGGACAAGCCTAGCAATTTCCTGCATTCTCAGTTAGTCACCTACTAGAGGGTGAATTTCAACTATGAAATTCAGAACAAACATGTGAAAGGTACAGTTTCTGCTGAAGCCAAAGTTTTCTTCTCCATTTTTCTTCTTTTTTGCTTATTCGATTCTCAGATCACATAAAAAATAAATCCTAAAGAAAAAATAAATACCAAAAAAAATCCCTCTGAATAAACAGTGAATGTACCCGAATTATGTTAAAACTTATTAAATATGATAAATGTGTATTGCCTTTCTCATGAATGTTGCCAGAGATATTTTGGGGCTTGATTCAACTCCAATCTCCCTCTGAGACATAAAGATTTTTAAAATGCAGTTTGACAAGAGAAAAGAATTTGGTTTTATATAGTATACTTCATACTCCAGATTTCCAAAAGAGCATCATAAAGCGGCTTGTTAGATCCTTGCCTCGTGGGGAGTGCAGCTGGATTCCAGACCCTTTGTGAATCCAGGGATGCACTGCACTCAGCACTCATCAGCTGACTTTATTTTACCAGGTGGCAATGTCGTATTTTGCTGACATGGGATGGGGCTCAAGAAAGTCTCATCCCCTGTTGGTTTACAGAGGATGTACGCTGTGAGACGTGGGGTTTAGAGATTAAATCAGCCAGAGACTAGTGGAAAAATTTGTGGATAGTGAGAAATGGAAAATATGCTAAAATTAGGAAAGTGAACTGACCCAGCTCTGAGGTTTCTGCTGTTGCATTAGCCTAACCCACATGGATAGACCAGAATTCATCAGGTCTTCACATCTACCTGCTTTTGTGGAATGTCCTTGTTTTTCTCTACGGCAGGCCTAAAATGTGCAGTACAGTTTATTAACCATAAATACTTGCTGATTTTTCCCCTGCTCCCAAATATTTACCGAAGACCATTTCTCACCCAGGTTTACCAGTGTGCTCTCATTGGGCAACCTTCGTGAATCCTATAGTTCATTCTCTTATTCATACCTCCAGTACTTCTCTTTTGAAATATTTCATTGATATGTTTAATGGTCTCCTTGCCACCAACTTCACAAAACACAAATCACCATATTAGGCTAATCGTGCCACTTTCCAGCAACGTCTATCGAGTCTTCCAATAACCTTATGGAATAGTAGGTAATATCATTCCTATTTTATGAATGAGAAACTAATAAATTTTAAACTAAAGGGGAAAATTGATTCTCCCCGTTGTGTGCTTTCAGAGTCTTTTCACCATATTATTGCTTTTATTACATTGCTTTATGATTTATTCATCCAGATGTCCATTTTTCAAACTAGACAATGTATTCCTTAGGGACTAGGATCCTATCTCATTCATCTATCTCTGGTGCCCAGATCAGAGTGAATGCTAGTCAAAATTTTGAATGACTATATACATGTATGTATGAATGAATGAGTGAATATATGCATGCATGAATTAATTAAATGTGAATAAGATGGATAGTTCTATAGTTTTCTAAGAGAATAAGACAGTATTTTTGCTGAAGTGTTTTATAACACTATAGTTTAATGTGACGATCAATGAAAATACAAAAGCTTTGGAGTTTAATAAGTTTGTAAAATTTGAAGCATCTTCTCCAAAATATTCTCAAAGAATATTCTTACTCTATGAAAAGTCATAAAGTACAGAAATTTGTTTAATTTTGCTCAATGCAGGATTTTCCAAATTCATTTATCACAGATGCCTCTTACTCATTGCGCTTCTCCTCCTCTTTCTCATCCTTCTCCTCCTCTTCTTTTACATCTGCTTTTTCATATTCTTAGTATCCTCCCAAGTAATTATTACACATGTATGCACTAAGAATTGCTGGGCCACGATGTTATCTGTCCTGAGTTTTTTAGATACTGTCTGTAGGCAGTGGCCTCTCCAGGAGATAGGTTAGATCTGTGATATTTTGTAGAACCAAACAAAGGACACCTCATAGGTACAGAAGTTTAGTCCAATGGCAGCCCTGCTATGAATAATTTGTCATGTTCTTGAGAGTTTAATCTAAGCTTTTGATAATGTACTTTTCTACAGTAGTTGGAAAATTACAGGGGATCTTAAAAACAGCCAGCTGAAGGATCAGGAGTGGAGGTAAGGTGCAGTCTTGGTAGCTGCATCCAAGTCTAGGGGAGTTTTATTGGAGAACAGAGACAGACACAAAGCTCTGTGCATTTTCCAGCCCGAACAAAGCTGAGGAAATCACAAGTCAGTTCTCAGCACTGACTCACAGTCCCTGAAATGGTGAGGATGGAAAATCACTGCTCTGAGTAACAACAAAATGAAATATTTCTGAACACCTTTTCCTGACAGGTTTTAAAAAAGCAAAGCAAGCAGAGGAAGGGAGGTTGCTGGCTGTGAAAGTCTTGGATGAATGTATTGAGAGCAGTTATTTTAGTGGTGCTGGTGATAAAAATTAAATGGGGTCCTTATGGGAAATGTGCATTTCCTAGGAAAGTGTTGGGACAAATGTAGGCTGTTAGAGGCGTTCTCGGAGGCTGGGCAGAGGCAGCAAAGAATACAAAGGGACTGGGTGAGGATGCAGGGAGACCAAAAAAGATGCACTTTGCAAAAGCAGAGGAGACAACATTTATGGACATCTGGGACAGCCTGTGAAATCGTCAGTTTTAGCAATGCAAGGAGGAGACAGAGGGGAGGACAAAGATAGAAAGCAACATTCAAAGGAAGGGGAGAGAAGGAAGAATAAAAGGGGAGAAAATGGAATAGAGATAAATTAATTAGGAAAGAACATAAGGTAGAGAGGAGCGAGAAGAGAGAGGGAGACATGGGTTTATATCATGGCAAATTCATGAGACATCACTTAATAAAACTGCAAAGATCCCTGGGCTTGGACTGACCTGGGCTAGAAATCCACCTCTGCCCATTAGTGGTTCTAGACCATAGACAAGTCATAAAAATTCTCATTTTGAAATCAGGAGAGAAATCTACCTCACAGAGCCATTTTATTTTTTAAATTAAATAATGTTTGTGAAGGGTTTAGCTCTATACCTGACATTGCTGATATTCAAACATACTTTCAGAAAATTTAATAACATAGAAACTAAGGCAAAAAGGGGAGAAAAATAATGTCCTTGACAAGATGAGCTCTAGGTATATATATATATTAAATGATATTATTAGTAGTATTTATATATTATTTATTACATTATTACTTATATATTATTAATATGTAGTAGTAATGTCATCATCAATTATTTCAGATAAAGATCAACTTAAAATGTATGCTTATGCTTTTAAAAGTGTGTTCTGTAGAACATTAATCCTGTTGGTAGCTCATGAAAAGGGGGGATGTATAGATTACAATATATTTCTTTAAATCTGAGCAGTGGTTTCAAGAAGAAAAAGACATTCTGACTAGCCCTAACCAAGGGGATTATGAGTATGATAGAATCTGGAGAATACAAGTTCTGAAAGGGTTGCTGGGTCTTGCAGTGGCCCACACCCAGGCCTGAAGGAGGCCTCCAGATGGGGCAGGATCTCCGTGTCGCTGGGTAGTCACAGCCTCTCAGGTCTGCTCCTCTCCATGCACACCAAACTCCTTGGCCTCTAGATGCAAATGGGCTGAATTGTGCTGTTCTGCCATGAAAGTTGCCGTAGTTCCTAAGTATTTACCAGTGCCATTCTAGAAAGAAGACAGATTAAGGCCCAGGCCCAGTTTTTAACCTCTAAAACAGAGAATCTGGTCCTACCCTGGAAGTAGGAAACTTCCGTAGTCTGATAAACTGAGAGTAGAGAGTATAAGGAAAAGTTCTCAGGAAAGGGTGAGAAATCTGGAAAAAACCCAAACCCAGATTTTCCTGAGTCTTTGGTGAGTTTTTATAGGTGTTTGCATATTAAAGACACCACTTAGTAGGATGGGCTCCAGCTCTACCCAGGATAATACAAGAGAGGCTAGATCTCCATTGTTTTTTTGTAGCTGAGTAGTACTCCATGGTATACATATACCACGTTTTATTAATCCAGTCATGTGGACATATGGAAGTAATATTCACTGGTGTTGGGCAAGTGGGAGGGGGCAAGAGCGGATGGGGAAATTCATACCTAATGGGTGTGGTGCACACAGTCTGGGATGGGCATGCTTGTAGCTCTGACTCGGCTGGCGCAAATGCAATATATGTAATCTAAATGTTTGTATCCCCTAAAATTTTTGAAATAAAAAATGACACCAAAATATTCATATAGGAATCTTCTCAGCTTTGTTTAACACAGTGTCTTCAAAACTTGCTGTACCCCAGAACCTTTTAACATAAGAACACATCATGGAGCTGTATGCGATCCATGGGGCATGTAGGATTTCAGCACTGAGGAGAAAGGCATAGAAATCTTAAATGCAGGCAGACTATCATGATCAGTGGCTCTGTATAGTACTATTTCAAAAGGGGGATAGCTGAGACTCAAAGAAATTAAAATATCCAAGGTCACACACCTAGGTGCTGGGAAAATTAGTACACAGCCCAATTGTCTCAATTCCCAGTTTGGTACTGTTCTCTCACACTCTAAATATTCCCAAGATGAATTCAAATAGTACCCAGATCAGCTAATTTATGAAACAGGTTACTACTTGAACCCCTAGCCCATTAAGCCCTCAGGGATTGGCATTGGAGATTGGAATTCTAAAAGGAACCAACGGAAAAATCACATTTATATCACTTGGCTGGGATGCAGCTTTCCTATAAAGTGAAGGATTCCTGAAGAATGAACCTCGTGTGATGCTCTTCCTGATGACAGAGTCTTTTGGCCAATCTATTTGTTAAAAGCTTTCTAATTTCTGAGACAAGTTGGTAGCAATTATCAATCACCAGTGACCTTTTCTTGGATGGATTCAGTGATGAGCAAGTGAGAAGTAATGGAAAGAATGTGACTGATCTCACTATCCAAACCACCTCCATCTTGCAATCGGCCTCTCTATTCCACACCCCTCATAGATAAACAATCCTGTATACTGGCTTCTTAAGTTTGTTGTGAGCTTTGGTCATAAATCTTTAAATAAATAAGCTCCAGTATCATCCAATAAAAGGCAATTAGATGTTTCATTTGCAGCCAAAGTATAGCTACTTTGCAGGATTGGCGTCTTTAGCAGGGGACATTTTGAAATATAAGAGTAAGATGAAAATGAAATAGTCTTTACATGCTTAATTATGTCATATGATGGCTTGCCTGGTTCCTGCGACCTTCACCTTTTCCTTACTTTGATGGCTGACTTAACTCCCCAAGATACATGGTTAGCCACATGCAGAAAACTGGGACCAATTCTACATTCACCAATGTAGAAGGGCTCAGAAATGTTAATTCAGTCATGTGCAACACTGAACATTAGATTGGTTTTACTGGTTTGGCTCTAATGTTTCTTACTTTTAGTAATGGTGTTTCCGCTCTGTTCTGCTGATTGGACATCCCCCTTATATTAAGGTTGCAGTAGCTCAGTGCCTGAGTTCCAGCTCATATAACAGACATTGGAATCTGACACTTGGATTTGAATCTCATACTAATACTTACTAGCGTTGTGACTTACTAGATTCAAATTTGTTTTTGGAAAATAGAGCTGATTATTCTGCCTTAGAGAAACTTAAAATAGATGTTGCATGCAAAGCACTTACTGTTCTATATGTATTTAAAATTATAATGACTCATTTTAACATTATTGTAGAACTTTCAAAATTGAATATTTTTCTTCTTTTATTCCTCTTTTTCCTCACTACTATAGTCCACTATTTTCTGGTATTCCTGTCTACCACCTCCACCTAGACGTCCTGGGTGCCAAAGGGCCACAGACTCTCTGGAATTGGGTTTATTTATTCTTCACACTTATGGAGATTTGCCTTCAGCTTTCTTTCAGTGGGGTGAGTCTGTGCCTTCTGATGCCACTGAGTATGTCTAATTTTCTCATCTTAAAACATTCCAATCTGCTCTCTTTATCGAGCACTTGGTCCCTATTCTTAGTCTTGTTGTTGGATATGCACCACGTAAACCATATGCCATTGTGTGTGTTCTCGAGACTCTAGAAATTGGTTGTCTCATGAAACATACACTAAGATTTCAAAAATAGAATTGATAGATAGGATATTTATATCATTTGTGATCTATTTTAAGTTATATCTTTAAATCAGTGCAATTTATATCTTCTATTAAATTTCTCAGCAATCACATTCAGTTTCCAATGGGAATCAGGGAACAGACACTACACAGGCTTCCTAAGCAAGCTTTGAAATAAACAATACACAGGCAAAATATACCACTTTGCTGAGAATGGAGATGCCAATTAGGCGTCACACCATCCATTTGCTTTTAAATTACATTATAAACATTCCAGTGCCTTATCTGAGCAAGGATCCCTGATGGTTGCTGAGGGGAGACATATAAATGGACACAATACTTACAGATGAGTGAGACAAAGTGGATAAAACATAGAAAATCTGATCGCTAAACAAGAAGAGATGAGGAAAATTCAAAGTGTCGGAGCAATTAATCACAGCATTACTATGTGAAGCGTTGCCATTGTGGTGAAAAGAGGCTGCCTTCAAATACAATCTGAATGGTGTGGTCAAGGAAAAAAAGACAGATGATAGGAGGAAGTCTCTTCAATTTCATACCAATGGAATTTGAGGAATGGTAGAATGTAAAAGATAATTATTAATTGATGACAGGGTAAAAGAAAGAAGATTGACTAAAGATTTCAACACAGGAGCTTACTGTGAGGCAAAATGTGCATAGGCAACTGAAGACAATATTATACTATGAAGCCATCTGTCTCTAAAAACTAATATACAACTGATATTATATTGAATATTATAAACATGAAGAAATATCAATCAACCTTCCTGAAGCCCACAGTCTATTGAGAAAGACAAAACATCAGTTGAAATATGATTAATTTAGAAGACTCATGTTGGGAAGAGAAATGTGCATTGGTAGCTAAGTGGGGGAAACCTACCTGGACACACAAAACAACATTTGGGAAAAGGCAGGTGTCACTTAGGAAAGATATTAAAGGATCTAAGTAGTCTTCATAATATGAAGAGAGAATACCCCAAGAACAGGGAACAATTTTAAGGATAAAGGAAAGTTTAGTGAAGAAAATAAGAAAAAATATAAGTCCAATTGACAAAAGTCTGTGTTGTTACCAGAGTTTTATTAAAACAGTACAAAACCAAGTTTGAGGTTAAGTCTATGAAAGGCATCTAAAATGTGGTATAGTCTGAAAATATAAATTGCCTTCATAAAATATCATGGAGAAGAAAAAACATGGGTTGTTAAGAGAAACCAGATACATTTTAGAGGGCAAACTTACCTTTTAAAATACACATCAAAAAAGATAGGTAAAATCCCATCAGCATTCTTCACAGATATAGAAAAAATAATTTTACGCTTTGTATGGAACCAAAGAAGACATGGAATATCAAAAGCAATTCAAGGCAACAAAAACAAAATGGGAGGCATTAATATGCCAGATATCAAACTATACTACAAAGCTGTCATAATTAAATCAATATGGTATTGGCACAAAAATAGGAATATGGACCAGTGGAACAGATGTGAGAATCCTGATATAAAACCATCCTCATATAGCCATCTAATCTTTGACAAAGCAGACAAAAACATACACTGGGGAAAAGAATCCCTTTTCAATAAATGGTGCTGGGAAAACTGGATAGCCACCTGTAGAAGGCTAAAACAGGACCCACACCTTTCACCTCTCACAAAAATCAACTCACGCTAGATAACAGACTTAAACCTAAGGTATGAAACGATTAGAACTCTAGAGGAAAAAGTGGGAAACACTCTCCTAGACATCGGCCTGGGCAAAGAGTTTATGAAGAAGTCCCCAAAGGCAATCACAGCAGCAACAAAAATAAATAAATGGGACATGATCAAACTACAAAGCTTCTGCACAGCCAAAGAAATAGTCATGAAAGTAAACAGACAACCTACAGAATGGGAGAAAGTTTTTGCATCCTATGCATCCGATAAGGGACTGATAACTAGAATATAATTAGAACTCACAAAAATCAGGAAGAAAAAATCAAATAACCCTATTAAAAAGTGGGCAAAGGACTTGAACAGAAACTTTTCTAAAGAAGACAGAAGAATGGCCAACAAACATAATGAAAAAATGCTCAACATCTCTAATCATCAGGGAAATGCAAATCAAAACCACAATGAGATATCACTTAACTCCAGTGAGAATGGCCTTTATCAAAAAGTCTCCAAACAATAAATGCTGGCGCAGATGCAGAGAGAGAGGAACACTCCTACACTGCTGGTGGGACTGCAAACTAGTTCAACCTCTGTGGAAAGCAATATGGAGATACCTTAAAGTGATACAAGTGAATCTACCATTTGATCCACCAATCCCATTGCTGGGCATCTACCCAAAAGATCCAATGACACTCTACAAAAAAGACACCTGCACTCGAATGTTTATAGCAGCACAATTCATAATTGCAAGGCTGTGGAAACAGCCCAAGTGCCCATCAATCCAAGAATGGATTAATAAAATGTGGTATATGTATACCATGGAGTACTATTCAGCTCTAAGAAACAATGGTGACATAGCACATCTTATATTTTTCTGGTTAGAGCTGGAACCCATACTATTAAGTGAAATTTCCCAAGAATGGAAAAACAAGCACCACATATACTCACCAGCAAATTGGTATTAACTGAATGGCACCTAAGTGGTCACATAGGTACTACAGTAATAGGGTATTGGGAAGGTGGGAGGGGGGAGGGGGCGGGTATATACATATATAATGAGTGAGATGTGCACCATCTGGGGGATGGTCATGCTGGAGACTCAGACTTGTGGGGGTGGGGGGGAAGTGGGCATTTATTGAAACCTTAAAATCTGTACCCCCATAATATGCCGAAAAAAAAAAGATAGGCATACCATTTTACAAACTACTTTTCAGTGCACCTTGTAGAAAATAGACCCTTGAAGCTTGGGTGAGGTTATCACACCGTGGAGTTTGAACTCCTTCTATTCTTGGAAAGACTAGACATTTGGCTCCTAACGTGAGTTCTTAATCACTGAACTGAGACTACTACTACCTTTGAGCCATTGACTATTACTCGTTTACTCACATACTTCAAGTCACATTGAGCAATGCTTAGTTGCAAGTCTGAGACTACGAGAATCTATTCTAAGAAGAGAGGTCCTTAAAGAATACTTGGTTTTTATCTTTACTACTTCCCTTTAACTCTGACCTCCACTTTGATGAGTCAATTGAGTTGAGCAAAACAAGTTACTCTGACATGCTTGAACTATCTGCCAGATTTGATAGAAGTGATCACTCTTCCCCTGGAATATCATACTCTCCCAGTTTCTTCCATGTTTACTCACTACTCCTTCTCAGTCTCCTTTGCTGATTCCTTTTTATCTCACTATTTGTACTTCCAGGCTTAATACTGAAGTTCTTCTTGATATCCACTCATTCCTATAATCTCACCCCATGGCTTTAAATATCATCTACATTTCATGACTCCTGAGGTTTCACATATACTCCTGGATATCAGATTAATGTACACTAATGCCTACTCAACATTTTCCTGTTTCTAACAGTCACCATAAACACAAAAAGTCTAAAATTGAATTCTTGACTTGTTTCTCCTCTGCCTCCAAAACTACTCTACTTAGAAGCTTTTTTATTTCAATTAATGATAATTCTATCCCTACTTTCTCAAACCAGAAATATTGGAGCCATTTTTGACTCCTGTCTTCCTTTCAAACTCCATTTCCAATCTTCTAGCTCATTTTGTTTGTCTTACATTCTAAATAAGGTCAGAATGAGACCACTTCTCACTACCTCCACTGCTGATACCATGGTCAAAGCCTCTGTTATCTTTCATCTGGATGATCACAATAGCATCCTAACAACTCTCCTTCATTTGATGCTTTTCTTTCCTCTACACATCAATTCTAAACACAGAATCCAGATTAATCCAGTTAAAATGCAACTAATATGATGTTACTACTCAGCTCAAATTCTTCCGACAATCAAGCACCTATCATGTGAAGAATGCAGTAGCCTGCAATGCCCCAGATGACCTGAAGTTCATCCCCCTCTAATCTCAGCTTATTCTTCTAACTAGCATCAATGGCCTCCTTGCAGTTCATTAAACATTCACGCACATATGTACCTTGCCCCCTTGAATTTGTTCCCTTTGCCTGAAATACTCTTCCTCCAGATATGTAACGTTGCTTAAATCTCACCTTTTCTTTGGTGCCTACCTTGACCACCATATTTTAAATTATATTTCCTACTGTATGAGCTCCTCATTTTTCTTCTCTACTTTATATTTTTTTTGTGTTAGCCATCACCTTTAACATGTTATAAACTCTGCCTACTCTCTTTAGTCTGTGCCTCTGCAACAAAATATAATTCCTTGAGGGCAAAAAGTTTGTTTTCTTGTACTGATTTATTTCCAGTGCTCAAAAAACTATTTCTAGAAATTCATAGTAGAAATTTACTAAATGTGTGTTGAATTAATGAATGAATAAATAATAGATCCTAAAGTTATGCATATATAGCATCCTAAGGCCAGAAGTCATCTTCAAAATCATCAAGGGTAATTCATTTACTTTTTTAGAAGTGAAGAATCTAAATGTTTGAAAAACAAAGTGACTGATCTGCAAGAAGAACATAAGTCTCTCTGTGTGGTTTTAATTTGCATTTCCCTGATGATTCGTGATATTGAACATTTTTTCATGGCCATTTGTATACTCCTTTGAAAAATGTCTGTTCATGTATTTTGTCCACTTTTTAATGGGGTTATTTGTTTTTTGTTTTTTTTTTCCTTGCTGAGTTGATTGCCAGATTCCAGATATTAGTTTTTTTGTCAGATGCATAGTTTGCAAATATTTTCTCCTATTCTGTAGTTTGTCTATCTATTCTGTTGATTATTTATTTTACAGTACAAAAGCTTTTTAGTTTAATTAAGTTCCATTTATTTATTTTTTTGGTTTTGTTATATTTGTTTTGGGGGTCTTAGTCATAAATTATCTTCCTAAGCCTATGTAAAAAATAGTTTTTCCTGGGTTTTCTTATAGAAGGTTTATGGTTTCAGGTTTTACAGTTAAGTCTTGAATCTATTTTCAGTAAATTTTTATATATGGTAAGAGGTAGAGATTCAGTTTCATCATTCTGCATGTGGCTATCCAATTTTCCCAGCACCATCTATTGAATAGGGTGTCCTTTCCACTTTACCCCCGTCAAAATGTTCATTATTAACAAAGTAAAAACACAATAGATGTTAGTGAGTATGCAGTGAAAAGGGAACACTTGTGTACTGCTGGTAGGAATGTGAACTAGCACAATTTATGAAAGACAATATGGAGATTCCTCAAGAACTAAAAGTAAATCTACCATTTGAACCAGAAATTCCACTACTAAGCATCTGGGTTCCCACATGAAAAGAAGGCATTATATCAAAAAGACACCTGGCACATATCCTTTGCTCACTTTTCAATGGGGTTGTTTAAATTTTCTCTTGCTGATTTCTCTGAGTTCTTTTATTTTATTTTAATTTTTTACAGGATATTATGGGGGTACAAATGTTATGCATATTTCTCTTGCCCCCACCCCTTGAGTTAGAGCTTCAAGCATGTCCATCCCCCAGTTGGTATGCATCACACTCATTATGTATGTATATACCCATTCCCTTCCCCCCACACCGGCCAGACACTCAGTAGATATATTATTCCTATATGTCCACTTATCAGACATTTATCAGATGTATAGCATACAAATATTTTATCCTACTCTGTAGGTTGTCTATGCACTCTAATGATTGTTTCTTTGGCTGTGCAAAAGCTTTTTAATTTGATCAGGTCCCATTTATTTATTTTTGTTGCTACTGTGATTGTTTTTGGGTTCTTCTTTGTAAATTCTTTGCCTAGGCCGATGTCTATAAGTTTTTCCAATATTTTCAAAAGAAGATAGACTAATGACCAACAAACATATGAAAAAGTGCTCAACATCTCTAATTCTCAGGGAAATGCAAATCAAAACCTCAATGAGATATCACTGAATTCCAGCGAGAATGGCTTTTATAAAAAAGTCTCAAGACAGCAGATGTTGGTGTGGATGTGAAAAGATGGAAACATTCATACACTGCTGGTGGAACTGCAAACTAGTACAACCTCTATGGAAAGTAATGTGGAGAAATTCAAAGAACTAAAAATAGAACTATTTGATCCAGCAATCACACTACTGGGTATTTACCCAAAGGGGGGAAAAAAGACGTTCTATAAAAAAAAGACACCTGCTCTCTAATGTTTATAGCAGCACAGTTCACAATTGCAAAGATGTGGAAAGTACCCATCAATGCATGAGTGGATTAACAAAATGTGGTATATGTATACCACTCAGACATGAAAAATAAATGGTGAACTAAAACCTTTTGTATTATCTAGGAAAGAGCTGAAGCCCATTCTTCTAAGTGAAGTATCACAAAAATGGAAAAAATTAACACCGCATATACTCACCATTAAATTGGTACTAATTTATCCATACTTATTTTCACATATGGAAATAACATTCATCTGGGATCTGGCAGATAGGAAGGGGGTGGTGGGAATGGGCAAATTCTCACCTAATTGGTGCAGTGCATACTGTCTGGTGGATGGGCATGTTTGTAGCTTTGACTCTAGTGGTGCAAGAGAAATTTATGTGACCAAAGCATTTATACCCATGTAATATTCTGAAATAAAAATAAAATAATTAATTAATTTTAAAAAGACACCTGCACCCATATGTTTATCATAGCACAATTCACAATTGCAAAGATATCAAATCAACATAAGTGTCCATTAACTAATGAGTACATAAAGAAAATGTGATGTGTGTGTTTGTGTGTGTGTATACACACTGAATATATACCACTGAATATATTCATATTTACAACATGGAATTTGTGTGTATGTTTGTGTGTGTGTGTGTGTGTGTGTGTGTGTATTAATGGAATGCTATCCAGCCATAAAAAAATGAAATTATGTATTTTGCAGCAATTTGGATGGAACTACAGGCCATTATCCTATGGGTGTACATAGTCATACAGGGTGTCAAAATGGATATTGGAGATTCAGAAGAGGGGGTGGGTGGGGAAGGGATGAAATATTACCTGTTGGGTACAATGTACACTATTTGGGTGATGAGTACACTAAAAGCTCATATTTCACCATTGTACAGTTTATCCCTGTAACAAAAAACACTTGTACCCCCTAAATTTATTGAAATAAAAAGAAAGAACATAGGTCTCCTAATAGTTCAGACTGTCATTTTTCTTATTGTATGCATGGATCCAATTAAAATGCTTGTCTTGGCCGGGCGCGGTGGCTCACGCCTGTAATCCTAGTTCTCTGGGAGGCCGAGGCGGGCGGATTGCTCGAGGTCGGGAGTTCGAAACCAGCATGAGCAAGAGCGAGACCCCGTCTCTACTATAAATAGAAAGAAACTAATTGGCCAACTAATATATATAGAAAAAATTAGCCGGGCATGGTGGCTCATGCCTGTAGTCCCAGCTACTTGGGAGGCTGAGACAGAAGGATCGCTTGAGCCCAGGAGTTTGAGGTTGCTGTGAGCTAGGCTGATGCCACGGCACTCACTCTAGCCTAGGCAACAAAGTGAGACTCTGTCTCAAAAAAAAAAAAGAAAAAAAAATGCTTGTCTTGGATCAAGTGCACAAGGAGTTTCTTTTAAATGAATGTATCCAGTGTTCTTTCTACCACATCATATTGTCGGTCTTAACTTTTCTTTTGGTAGAGCTATGAAAAGTGTATGGGTGCAATAGATTACTTCGAAAGTTTATTTTAGCTGTAACAGTCTACAGGACAGATATTCCACATATCCTAGCTGGTTGTTATAACAATACTATCTTATTGCCCCCATATATCCCCTCCCTCCCTTTCCAATGTTTATATACTCCTCCCCCAGAATAAAGAATATAAGAAATGATTTGTTTGTGGGTGTGAAATAAATAACTTCTGAATAAAATATGAGGGTATGCATCTCTAGCTACCTGAACCAGATTTCTGACCATAGTTGTTACAGTTTGGGGACTATAGCAGGGCTGTTTTGGGAACAGACAGAGTTCTTGATGGGGGTGGAGGTGAGTGGAAAAGAGATTTATGTTGGCCCATATTTACAAATAATATGTAAAATTTTGAAATCCTATCATTTAACAAATTATCATATTTCTTTCTTCCCTCTCCAGTTTTTTTAATACAAAGAATAAAAAGTGTATTCCTTCCTCTATTCAATACATATTTTAATTACTTAATGGTTTTTGTGTGATAATGTTCAGCATAACAGATGCAGCATCATCCTCATGAACTTTACAGCCCAGTGAGGGGAAGACATTAATAAAATAATTACACAAGCATATACCTAATTATAAACTGTGGTAAGCGCAATGAATGAAAATTGCAGGTTGCCATGAGAATATATAACTAGTCTGGGTGTGGAGTGGGCCATTAAAAAAGCCATAATCTAGCTAAGATATGAAAGATAAAGAACATTATCTTTGGAGAGAAGGAGTCTTTGGGAGAAGGGAGAGAGGAAGATTCTTCCAAGCAGAAGTGAAATCACATGCAAAGATTCTGTGGATGGGTTGTAGGGAGGTGAGAGCTTGGCTCATTGAGTAACTGCTAGAAGACCAATTTTGCTACAGTAGGGAACACTCAGAGATGTGAAGACCCAGCTACATATGTAGTAAGGACTACATCTTTAGTCTTTACTAAATGGAGAAGTTTTGAAATGGAGAAGATTGAGTCCCCCCCCCAAATTTAATAGTATATATGAGTCTGCACTTTCAGGCTTTCAGACAGAAGGTGCCATAAACAGATGAGTTATGAGTGGCTAAAATAAGAAACTGGTTTTGAACATTAACCCTATTAATTCAAAATTTTCCCAGATGCCAGTCTAAGTCTGTATGTTCTAAGTACCTGGATATTTGTTGGCATTGCCACCACATATGCACGTATCTTATGTCTTCTGTGCTTTCTATAGAATCTCAGCTTAGGGATTGTTTTTCAGAAAGCTCTTCTAGTGTTTGAGTTAAAAAAAAAAATGAGTTCAATCTTAGTTTGGTTTGAGGTTTCAGCTATAGTACAAGCCAGGTCTCGATTTGCCTGAACCAGTTTCTTTTCCCTGGGCAATATCAGTCTTGCCCAGATCTGCTCTTTAGATGAAATAGAGCTGATAGCTTCAATTTCACAAGAGCTCATATTAGAAGCTATTTCTCTTTTAAATAATAACAGAATTCCAGGCAAAGACGGTCGGGCTGCAAAGTTTCATAAAGCTGTGAATGATAGGCTAGTACTGGAATTGATTCAAATGTTTAATTATTCGTTGAGAGAAGGTTGTCTGGAGGCTTCACACAAGAAGAGACTTTATTGATTTTATTATTCAGGGAAGGTAATAATTTTGATATATAAAAATAAAATTAAAAAAAAACAAAAACACAAGGACCAATTCTTCCGTTAAGCAATAATGACAAAATGTTTGTCAAAATACTGCCAGCAACTGGGAAAACGAAGGGGCCAAAGATCCCTTCTTCTTTATTTTATGCCATCAATCTTGTGGTCTCCAAACCTGCAGGGAATGTCACAATAATGTAGGTTGCATTCAAGATATTTTTGAAGTTGAGAAAAGATACACCAATTTTTTTGAATTTATGTCAGTATCAGACTAATGTCTTTGACTGAATGGACTGTAACAGCAAGCCCAGTAACTTCAGACATCAGCCTATATTTTTAAGGAGTCTTGCAGTCATTTAGCATAAGTAAATAATGGTCACCTGGTGTCCAAGGTAACTAGGTCAGGCAGTACAAAAAGATTAATATATTTCATATGTTGTGAGTGAACCAAAGAAGATAGAATTTACAGGGAGATTAAGAATAGATAAAAGATGAAACAATAACAAATAAACTGAGGTACTCAGGGAAAAACACAAAGTGGAGAAAAGAGCATTCAGAGTTGAATTTAGAACGCCTAGGTGTTAGGTCTCCTCCTACTCCTAACTAGCAGCCTATTTGGGGTAAAAGTACTTTGTCTTTTTGGGTTTCAGTTTTTGCATTTCTACAAAACGGCTAATAAAAGAAATCTCTGAAACTCTTTTCCATATCTATGATTTTATAAAAGATTATTGTGGAAATCATAGTAGGGTCTAGGAGCTATGAGGAAAGTTAGCTATAAGAAAATCAGAATGAATGAAAAAGATGCATACGTATATTACCCAGGAATAAAGTAAGGAGGTTGTAGAATGAGGTCCTATGAGGATTGTTACAGTTTATACGGGAAGAACAAGCTAAAAAGGAGAAGTTAGTTCCTAAAGAACTTGTTTTAGCACTACAGACATTCATGCTAGAAGCTGGAATTCCAGGATTAACTCAGTAAGTATATAAACTCAAAGCACTAAATTTCAAAAGCAATCTTAGTCAATTACATAAATATTTAAGTTGATTTACACATTGGTGGAATATGGCTAGGAATCTAAAGAAAATGCATCAGCAGTGACCATCAACACCAGAAATTTTGTTTATCCTTCTAAAAAGAGAATCAGATCTGGAAATTGTGCATATGCACGCATTCCTTGTATCTATTGAACATCCAGTGCAGGACGATATGCCAAGATCTTATTTTATGTAATCCTGAAACACAAGTATGAATATTCTTATGTTGTACATGGATAGGTGAAATGCTAAGAAATTAAGCTTATGTTAGAGCTGAAATGTCAATGCATGTCATGAAATAAATTCATAGTTCTTTCCAGAACTAAGCAAGAGCTACCTCCAAAGAGCTGTGTTCCTTCTTACTGATGTAAACTCATTGGATCTTCTGGATTACTAGCTACTTCAGCATGGAATCGGCTGGTCTTCAGGGAATGATGCCTGAATCTACATCGAAAAATAACTGAAATGATAGAGAAGCATTAAGGGAACTATACGGGTTGATTTTTTAAATAGTTTTTCCTGATATAACTCTCTTGTGAAGTTTACAGAAAAGAGATATTGGAGAGACCACAAAGGAGATGTTTTTGAATAATAAATGGAAGGCATGAGTTAATGATCTCCAGGGCGGATATGACAGTGGTAGTAAAAGGGAAGTGAGATATATGGCAGACGGTCTAATGATCATTGAACTAAACTTGATAATTGATTGGATATAGGCAAATGAGGGAGAGGAAAAAGTCTACAGGGACTTTTTGATTTGGAGACTGGGGTGAATAGCACTTATAAACAGGAGGAATTTAGTGGTGTAGGAGGAAATCCTTTTCTTTCCAGCCAATCTGCCCTACTCAGGTGTTCATACTTGTGCACTAGTTTCAGCCACCTGATGGTGCAACGCTCACTGCTATTCTCTTTCCTGAATAAGTCCAGTACAGCCGCACTCCAGACCACATTTCTGGCTTGGCCTCCCTCACAATCTCATTTAATACAGAGGGTTACTATAAAGTCTCACCTACCTTTTTTTTCCCCAGTAAAAAATTTTTATTATGATTCCAGATATAATTTTATTTTATTTATTTTTTTATTTAAGGATTTTTTAAATCTTTTATATCTCTAATATTTTTAATTCCTTTTTTATAACATTAACTTTTTTGTTTGTTTCAGGATTTTTGTGGGGTACAAATATTTTGGTTACATATAATGCCTTTACCTTGCCCAAGCCAGGTCTACAAGCATGCCCTTCCCCCATACAGTGCACTCTGCCTCCATTAGTTGAAGTTTACCCCCCTACCCTCCACCACCTGACTGGCACCCAGTGAGTATTACTACCATGTAAGCACCTCAGTGTTGATCAGTTAGTACCAATTTGATGGCAAGTATATGTGGTGCATGTTTTTCCTTTCTTGTGATACTTCACTTCAAAGGATGGGCTCGAGCTCTAGCCAGGATAATATAAGAGGTGCTAGTTCACCATTGTTTTTTGTAGTTGAGTAGTATTCTATGGTATACATATACCATATTTTATTAATCCGCTCATGAATTGAAGGGCACTTGGGTTGTTTCCACATCTTTGCAATTGTGAATTGTGCTGCCATAAACGTTCAAGATTTCACACCTTAGGTTTAAGTCTGCAATCCATCATGAGTTGATTTTTGTGAGAGGTGAGAGGTGAAGATCCAGTTTCAATCTTCTGCATGTGGTCATCCATTTTCCCCAGCACCATTTATTGAATAGAGATTATTTTCCCCAGTGTATGTTTTTGTCTGCTTTGTCAAAGGTTAGATGTCAATATGATAATGGTTTTATATCTGGCTTCTCAGTCCTGTCTATGCTCTTGTGCCAGTCCCATACTGTTTGTTGTTTTGGTTATTTTAAAATAATTCTATGTTCCGTATGGAACCAGAGAAGACCTCATACAGCTGAAGCAAACTTAAGCAAAAAAAAAAAAAAAAAGGGAGGCATCAGTCTACCAGACTTCAGGCGTTACTACAAGGCTATAATAACCAAACAGCAAATGGTATGGGACTGGCACAAGAGCAGAGATATAGACCTTTGTAATAGGACTGAGAAGCCAGATATAAAACCATCATCATGTTGTCATCTAACTTTTGACAAAGCAGACAAAAACATACACTGGGGAAAAGAATCTCTATTCAATAAATGGTGCTGGGAAAACTGGATGACCACATGCAGAAGATTGAAACTAGCTCCCCACTTCTCACCTCTCAAAAAATCAACTCATGATGGATTGCAGACTTAAACCTAAGGCGTGAAATCTTAAGAATTCTGGAAGAAAATATGAGGAAGACTCTTTCACATATTGGTCTAGGCAAATAATTTATAAAGAAGATCCCAAAACCAATCACAGCAACAACAAAAAGAAATAAATGAGACCTAATCAAATTAAAAAGTTTCAGCTAGACAATTGAAAGATAACCAGATCTTAAAATAGCAATAAACATTTCTAAGATACTTCCATTTGCTGCAAGTCAAGATCTCCTTCCCAAGATCTCCTTCAAACATATTCCCTTCAATCACTGTTCCTAGGTTAAGTAAATATCAAAGAATAAGGTCTTTGAAGTGTGGTGGCAGAAATTTCATGTACACTGGATAAACCTTAGATCTACACTGTCTTGAGAGACAAGGACAAATTATATGTATGCAAGAGTGACTACATTCAAGATCCTTAAGAACAATAAGTAATTTTAGAGCAACATGAAACTTTAGAGATCATATAATCCAATTGCCTTGTTTTCTAGATAATGAAATTGAGGACTCAAGCATGTTAAATGATATGCTTAATGTCCTTGTCTTTATTGATGGCAGGGTCACCAGGTCAAAGACTGTTCTCTACATTTTCCTCTCTAAATACTGAAAGGGATCAAAACAAGGCAGGCCAAAATATACTGCTTTGGCATATAGATTATTTTGACCTGAAGACAACTGAGAAGCAATAGATGGAGAAAGAAGTCTTCTTGGAGCTTCCCATATCTGACTAAAATCAGAAACTTCTGAAAAAATGAGACTTGCCATAAATCCCCTCTCTGGGAGTCCATGAATATGATGGAAATTTGGCACCAAGAGTCTGCACAAACAAACCTTCCTAAAATAACCCCTATCTACCATTAGTTTCCCCATATATTTACTTTCCCATAATTTACCACCCCAGTAGCTCTAACCCTTTGTCCTTTGTCTAGTCACTTCACCACAATTTATTTCCCTTTGTTAAAATCATATACAAACTTTTAAGTCTAACTGCCTGTTTGGATTTTCACTTGTTTTCTATGAAGCCCTTGTGCATGCAAAATTAAAAATATTAACATCAATAAAATTTGTAAATTTTTTTCTCCTGTAAAAACAAAATTAAAAAGTTTCAGCACAGCCAAGGAAACAATCATTAGAGCAAACCTACAGAATGGGAGAAAATATTTGCTTTCTACACATTCGATAAAGACCTAATAAAAAGACTCTATATAGAACTTAAGAAAATCAACAAGAAAAAAATCAAACAACCCCATCAGTAAATGGGCAAAGGACATGAACAGAAACTTTTCAAAAGAAGACAGAATAATAGGCAACAAACATAAAAAAGTGCTAAACATCTCTAATCATTAGGAAAATCCAAATCAAAACCACAATAAGATATCACCTAACACCAGTGATAATGGCCTTTATCAAAATGTCCCAAAACAACAAATTCTGGTATGGAGGTGGAAAGATTGGAACTCTCTTACACTACTGGTGGGACTGCAAATTAGTGCAACCCCTGTGGAAAGTAATTTGTAGATACCTCAAAGAGCTAAAAACAGAAGTACCATTTGATCCAGTAATTCCACTACTAGGCATTTACCCAAAGGGGAAAAAAATGATATTCTATAAGATATTTTTAGGTGTTTTTTTTTTTTGTTGGTGGTGGTGGTGCTATTGTTTTTTTTGTTTTGTTTTGTTTTTTTGTCTAATATTGCTTTGGCTCTACAAGGTCTTCTCTGGTTCCATACGAAACATAGACTTATTTTTTTAATCTGTAAAAAATGATAATGGTGTTTTGATAGGGATTGTATTAATTCTGTAGATTACTTTAGGTATTATGGACAAAAGCAAAGAAGGTTGTTCATTGACAACTGAGTTAGGTCTATACCTCTCTGTGTGAAATATAGTGTTGGCAATTATCCCAGAAATGTCTTTGTAGACAACCTGCCTAAGAAAGCAGATCCTTAAGTTTCACTTAAGTAATTTGAATAAAATAATTTTTTTTACTGGAATGATTTAAGCCTCTGTGGCTCATTTAGAAATACATTTTCTACAGTCTTTAGATTTTTTTCATTGTATGAGAAAGTATCTTCTGTTAGGGCTCTCTCAGACTGTTTCCTGACACTGCCAGTCTGTAATCACTTGAGACTAGGCAACTGTGGACTAGGTTAGTCATTTCTCCAGGGATTCAGTGGATGTCCCTGGACTCCAAGGATTAGAATGCATCCTTTTCTAGGTCCTCACTTCCTTATAAATTGCCTAGAATCTACTGTAAGTGAGTAATGCTATATTATATGAGGAAAACTCCTGGCCCTGTTCATTCCTCATTATTCTGAAGGGTGACAATGTCAAAAAATTGAAAACAAGACAAAACCAAACAAAAACTTTCCACTATCACTGGACATTGATATGATAGCAAGGCTTATTGTGGGTAACAGCTTAAAGGAAGAGGGCATAGAAATAAATAAAATCATAATAATATTGGTTCCTGTGCTTTGGGAGAATGTAAACAGTTTGAATTATTTAACTGTCAACTTGTCGGGACAGAGACAAACACACGTCTGGCGATAAATCCCTCTGTGGCTTTAGTCCAGGCAGTGCAGAGCCCAGAAGGAAAGAGGTGGAAAAAATGTTTTAAAATTCAAATGTCTCCTGTCCTGATTGTGAGCTTCTATTGTAATTCCCCAAGAGCCAGATAGCTAGTCTGTCTCTTTCAGTCATAGGTGTATTTACTTATTCTGAGAGCCCTCCTTAGGGAAAGAAAGAACTAAACAAGATTAGAAGCATGTTCTGGAAGAGAAGAGGAAAAGGAGACATCATGGCAGTGTAGAAAGTTAAAAAAAAAACAAAACTCTGTGTGAATGTGTGTGTGTGTGTGTGTGTGTGTGTGTGTGTGTGTGTTTCAGCAGACTTCTTCTACAGAATAAGAAAATAAGTATTTATTGCACACAGGTTAATGACATGCAGTCTTATGGTTACATGTCCTTGTTACATGTTACAAAATGTATTTTGAAAACTTTGGAAACTAAGACCTAGTCAGCATGTGACTTAAGGCCACATAGTATTCTAATCTATAAGCGGTATACACACACAGACACACAAGTAGATAGATATTCTTATACTGACATATACGATAGCACTTTAGGATATAGGTCAGAGCACTTACCACCTTCCTTCTGCCATGACAGACTCTCCTCACTGAAAAGTGTTTGTGATCCTGAGGACTTATCTCAGTGTGTCGTGAGCTGGGATATCTG
This sequence comes from Microcebus murinus, assembly GCF_040939455.1. Lineage (NCBI taxonomy): Eukaryota > Metazoa > Chordata > Mammalia > Primates > Cheirogaleidae > Microcebus > Microcebus murinus. The sequence goes on along the minus strand of NC_134115.1, from coordinate 78,570,631 downwards.
TGTATCTGGAGCATTACCTTGGGAGTTTCTGGTAAACTTGCTCCTCCCAAACAAAGAAAGAGGGGTGATGTGGGTGGGAGGGGCAGAGTTTCTGGAAGAAGTCATTCGACTCTTTCAGAGTGACAACAAAATCTTGGCAATGTCTTCACATCTTGTTTAAAACATACCATGAAAAGTCATTTCTCTGCACCTCGTCGTATTTCACATCTTGGGGTGAACTCTCCTCTCCTCTTTATCGGACCAATGACTACACCCAAAATGAATACATGAATGAATGAATGAAGGACCCAGTTGATGCAAAATTATTTACCACATTTGATGATCATGTCTAATGTGAGTTACAAAAACTACAACATATAAATTAATCATGAGGCATTACAGGTTTTTTTTTTTAATTTTATAGAGCTGGTTTAAAAAGAAAGACACATCACCTGTTGATTTTGTTTTTCACAGCATTCCCCATGTTAACACAATAAATATGTAGGCATATTTCACATTTTATATGAACATCTATTCAATGAACACTTTAATCCTGAGTCTTGTAGCTGAAATATGCATTAGTGACTTTATGTTCATGGGCCTGATTTTCTATTTTTCTCTTCACAGTTCTCATAGGAAGAGATTTTTACCAGGATAATCGGATCATCCCCCTTTTTATTCTCTGATTGTTTGCTGTATGTGGCTTTTCATCCTTGAGTCATTCGTTGGTAGAAATGTAATTACCTGTCTTGTATTATTGTCAAAATATAATCAAGAAAGTTTGATAGAGAAAAAGGGAGAATTCAGTCTCAACCAATTCAGTTCTAACATGAGGAAAATGTTTCCTATGGATGTGTCCTGGCTTTCTCTTTAAAAGTAATATACTCCCTCCCTCTTTCTCTTCCTTTTCTTGCCTCTTTTGCTTTGATTTATCTTTTCTATCTTTTTTGTGTCACTCTCTTATTCCTTTTCTGATCTTTTTTGCTTCTCTTGATTTATCTTGTTAGATATTTTCTTTCATTGCCTTCTGTATAAGACATAAGAATTATAACTATGTATTTATTTCTTTGTCTCCTTCTGCTAGACTGTAGACACTTCGATAGCCAAAATTTTGCATGCCCTGAGTATTACTCCCAATTATTAGTTTCCAGTAAGTGTTGATTAATTAAACAATATCCCTGAGAAGCTCTGCAGCTCAGATTAGACAACTGCTTCTGATAGTGTATAAACATTTATGACAGGCCCAATTATGCTGAATTATATTCAGTCCATTGCATAAATTATGTATTACATATATATACATAGTTATTTCACATGCTTCTCCCTATCCCTGGAACACCTCACTTTTACTCTCCACCACTATCCTATCTAATTCCCACTCTTTGCTCAGTTTTCAGAATAGATACTATTGCTTTCAAAAAGCCTTCTTCACCCAATCTTAATCCCTGTTAAGATTAGAAACCTGCTTGGTGTTTACCTAGCATTCTGAACCTTCATCACCAGAGTCTCATTACACTCATTACTCTGATTTCTTATTTGTCTTTATCTCCTGCAAGAAAGTAAACCCCCTGTGAGTGGGGGTGTCTAAGGAGGTAGTCATGGTTGTGTTTGTCTACTCATAGAAATGATCCCAAATCTATCATTATGTTTGGCTTACAGAGAGCTTCCATAAAATATTTGTAAAATAAATGATTATTTACTTAATCACTAATGTTTGTGAACAACTTGTTTACTTCTCTATATACAAATAAATATCAGGCTAGATGCAGTTATCCCTCTGCTTGCCCTGCTCTCATACATTTTTTCTTCAGAGGATATTTTCATTGTAAATGAAAAAAATGGTATTAATTAATCTCTAGAGACTGTGCATAAGTCTGGATACACCTATGGAAGTGGTCATGAATGTGAGTGTTATCTGTCAGGTGCATCTTTTTGAAAAAGGATTAAGCATTGTTGGATTAGACAACGTGAGTAGAAATGTTTTAAGAGCACTTAATTCTCTGTAAATGAGTAGGGATGTGGTTATTATTACTTATTGTGAGGCCAAGTGATTTAGATTTTCCAAAATGTGATTGGGGTAAACAAATAATTTAACCTGATTTGTAGGACTCATACACAGAACATTCCTAAATGAAGGCTTTCTACAATGTATAAATAAACATTCAGATTTGAAAGTTTTGCCGTGCAGAAGACTGCCAAGCAGATACAATTAAGGGTGTTAACTCTCATGAGCATGCATACGGATAGCATCCTGTACTGCTCTGGATAATGGCTAACCACATCACTTTTGCTATTCAGGCTCACTTACTTCAGAGATTATGGTTGATTCAACTAAAATCACTAAAGAAGCTAAAAGAAAGCACTACAGATGAGAAAAATCTTAATCCAGGTAATAAAGTAGATTCCAAATGCAGAGGGATAGGAAAAACATGAAAGAGAGAGAGAGAGAGAGAGAAAGAGAGAGAGAGAGAGAGAGAGAGAGAATTGTGTATTACCATATAAGTGACTGAATGAATAAATGAAATAATCCAACCAAATATACACTTACCTTGGGAGAAGTAAAGGAATGACATTGGTGAGGAAATGGACCTTGAGGTAAATAAGGTACATTTAACCTTTGTTTTGATGCTCTATATGAATTTGTTTTATACAAGGTTGTCACATGCCTAGCATTACACTATTTGTGAGTCAGGCATGGATAGCCTTTATTAAGGCTCAAATACACAATCAGCAAAGGCTGAGTAGTTAAGCAATTTACATTCTAAAATTGTTTATTGATAATTGAATGATTCCACTTTGTTTTACCCCTTTCAAAGTCTTGATGGAGCAAAGCCAAGGGAAGAAAAGAAAATACCTGGAATGGGAGAGAAAAAGAAAAATGAGAGAGGCAAGAAGGAAAAGGATGAATACCCACCAGGGTTATAATATAATCCATGGGTGCTTTGCATACCTTTTCTGTTTATACTTTACAACATTATGAAATCATTTTATTTTCCCTGTGTTACAGAAGAGAGGGATGGATAAAGAGGCAAGTCTCCTTCACGGTGTTGTGGGAAGTGTTAAGGATAAGCTGAGTGTGATATCGAATCTGAGAAACAACATGAGAGGGTGTGGAAAGGAAAGGAATTTCAGAAAAGAGATATATGTGGAAATCAAAGTTTCTCATGCAAATAGGCACCAGAACTTGTATTGCAGTGCACTTGGATATAGATAGCTAGAAGAGAGGATTTCAATAATCAAGGTACCTGAAGCATATTTCAAAAGCTCCATTCCTTGACTACATGCATAACATGACAGACTAAATAAATTTTGTATAAATTAAAGCATGGATTCCAATTTGCTTGTCCACCAGCTGAATCCAGACTGCTATGGACTGTACACTGCTTCTAAAACTTAGAACATTCCAAGTAAAGTTCAATGGCTAGATTTTCTAGAAGACTCAATAAATATGTTCATTTTATCATATGGTAACAATTGCCTGGATAAATATATTTGTCCCTATTAGATAGAGCAGGCGCCTTCTTATTTGTGAATATCCCCACCCAAACTGAGTAATTATTAATGTTACTTATGTGACTTCTAGAAGATTCTGAGTTTGCGACCTTTGGCTTAGGAATAACTTTTTTCAGGAATCAGAAGGGTGTTTGAGCATGCTGTTATAGGCACTTGGTGTGAGGGGGTGGGTAAAGATAACTAAGATGCATAATGCTCTCCCAGAATTCAAAATCCATCAGGGTAAATTGAATGATTAAATACATGAAATCTGAAGGAGTTCATGGAAAGTGCAGAACTACAGAGAAGGGAGAAATTATATGCTTTGGAGGAAGAGGAAAAATATTCAACAGTGAAAGTAGCATTTGAGCTACATCTTAAAGGAGGAACAGGGGTTTACAAGTTGCAGATTGGAAAGACATCCGAGCAGGGAAAGATAAAACACAAGCCATAAAATATGTTATGTGTATATGAAAATATATAGCATATATAGTATGCATAGACATGAAAAAGTATAGCATGCTGAGGATGAAATAATGCTTGAAAATCGCTAGAGTACTAAGTAAAAATTAAGAGAAAGGGCTAGTGACAAATGGGTTAACTAATAGAGATGGAATAAAGACATCAATGGTCCTTAAAGGTCATATTATAATAAATTATTTAGATATTTTTCTATAAGCAATGGCATACATTGAAAGTATTTGGGGGGGAGTTAGTGAATTTAAACAATATACTGAAACAACACTGAAAGGGTTCAGTCTTTGATAGTGGGAGATGAAAGAGGCCAGAAATAATCATGAGTTTAAGCAAGGTTAGACATGATGAAGTCAGAGAAGTCAGTTTTAGCTGTCATTTCTCAATTTAATTGAACACCAAATTAGTTCAGTTTAGTATTAACTAGTTTAATTTATCACATGTATGAGAAATCACGGTAGACACTGGTTCTAGAATTCTGAATAAGACAATGGCATATCCATCATCATGTTGGTGATACTCTGCAATGAATGGGATGAAATCAATAGAAATAGTTGAGATTGAGAAATGCAAAAAGGTAAACAAAGAGGCTTTTTAAAAAATTAAATACTGTCAAGCTTCTTTTAAGCACTCTGAAACCATGCTTCTCTCTAATTCTGCTGATCTTCCAGTTGAGGCGTAAGATAATATTACTGAAATATTGCACATTTTGTTTAATAGTCCCTAAGACTGGACTGGGAATGCAATCTCAAATATGTCCTGTGATTGATCCTAGAATTTTTTTTTAATTTTTCCTTTTATTTCCTCATATTATGGGGAGATAAATATTGTTAGGGTTACATATATTTCCCCTGCCACCCCTCCCCCACCCCACCATGTCAGAGCTTCAAGCGTGTCCAACCCCCAGGTGGTGCACACCACACCCATTATGTAAGTATACACCCTTCCCATCCTCCCCCCTCCCACATACCCACCACCCGATAAAAGTTTTTTTTTTTACATTTTGGTTACATTGTATATCTTTGGCTCTCCCTAAAAAGGGTTAGAGGTAATCCCTTCCCCCCACCACCACAATGCTTGCCACATCCCTAAGATGTGGGTCTCCCCCGCCCAATCCCTGGTGAACACTGCCAATATTTGAGCACCATAGATTTAATCAGTCAGTACCAATTTGATGGCGAGTAGATGTGTAGCCCATTTTTCAGATTTTGTATCGCTTTGTATAACGGGCTTAAACTTAATCCGGGATAGCATAAATGGTGCTAGCTCACTGTCATTTCTTAGAATTGAGTAATATTCCATTGTGAGCATATACCAAATTTTGGTTATCCACTCATGAATTGACGGGCCCTTGGGTTGTTTCCATGACCATGTAATAGTGAACTGTGCTGCCGTAAACATTCAGGTGCAGATGTCTTTATAATAGAATGTCTTATGCTCTTTTGGGTAGATGCCCAACAATGCTATTGCTGGATCAAATGGGTATTTCTATTTCTAGCTGTTTGAGGTATCTCCAAATTCTTTTCCACAAAGGTTGCACTAATTTGCAGTCCCATCATCAGTGTAGGAGTGTTCCTGTCTCTCCGCATCCTCGCCAGCATTTGTTGTTTTGGAGTTTCTTGATATAGGTCATTCTTACTGGGGTTAGGTGGTAACTCATTGTGGTTTTTATTTGCATTTCTCTGATGATTAGAGATGTTGAGAATTTTTTTATATGTTTGCAGGCCATTATTCTGTCTTCTTTGGAGACGTTTCTTTTCATTTCCATTGCCCATTTCTTGATGGGGTTGTTTGATTTTTTTCTTGTTAATTCTTTTAAGTTCTAGATAGATTCTTGTTATTAGACCTTTATCAGAAGTGTAGAGAGCAAATATTTTCTCCCATTCTGTGGGTTGTCTATGTGCTCTAATGATAGTTTCCTTGGCTGTGCAGAAACTTTTTAATTTAATCAGATTCCATTTGTTTATTTTTGATGTGGCAGTGATTGCCTTGGGGGTCTTCCTCAAAAGTTCTTGCCTAGACCAATATCTGACCAGTTCTTGCCTAGACCAATATCTGATAGGGTTTTCCCAGCATCGTCTTCTAGGGTTGTTAAGGTTTCATGCCTTAGGTTTAAGTCCGTTATCCATCTTGAAAGAATTTTTGTGAAAGGTGAGAGGTAGGGATCCCGGTTCACTCTTCTGCATGTACCTAACCAGTTTTCCCAGCACCATTTATTGAAGACAGAATCTTTTCCCTGGAATTTTTGTTCAACTTAATATTTCTGCCACACCTTCCCCAATCTCTGATATTAGGCTCCAACTGGTAATATATGTGAATATGATTGTGTGTGTGTGTGTGTGTGTGTGTGTGTGTGTGTGTGTGTGTGAATGATTTCATGGGACTTTTGCTTTTATGTTATATTTCATTGTCTGATCTTATAATAATGCAATGTTTTACCAAGACTGATGCCTTAACTCTGAGAGCGGTGCCTTGTTATGCCTTAAGGACTCTTGCTGTTTGTAGGCATGACAACTACAGAGGAATCAAGATAGAAGGGGAAGTAAAGTTTTAATTTTCCATCAGTAACCACTTTTTGACCTGTGCTTTCTTATCTGTTTACCAGACACATCTCTCAGATTCCTGACTTGGCAATGTTTTCCTTGATACTTCTTCGCTTTTGAAAGAAATGCTTCAGCGAAATGAGAATTGGATATGTGGGATGAATACTACTGCACTTTCAGCAAATTCTAATCCCTTCTTGCCTAGACCTTTGTGTATGGGAAATAACTAAAAAGATAGTGACTTATCATCACCGGATGTGGGGTAAGTTGAGTGTTATGAGCCTGTGTACTTTTAGCTGTGTGGTACTCAGTAACTACTTCTCCTCTGTAGGTGGCAGTTTCCTCATCCTTAAATAAGCTAAGGGAGGAGGCTGAGTAATCTGAAAGGCAGCTCTGAGCTCATGTATAGGAAGTATTTGAGAGTTATATGGCATGTGGTGAGGTCTCTTTGCCAAACAGGATTTATAATTTTTAAGGCATTATTTAAACAGGAAGATCTTCCTGTCCAAAGATACTGTTTAAAAATCACTACCTGGTCACCTAGGTGGAAATTACCCTTAATTCTACTTTAGATAATAAAGAAGCAGCACTATACATCCTCGGCACTATATAATTATTTAGTTTTATAGCTATCATCTTAAACCATAAAATCCTGACAGAATAGGTGATGTGAAGTATTTCAGGGACATGTAACCAGGTGTGAGGTGCATATGGAGGGTGATGGTCAGTGATGGGCATGGATACTGGGAGATGAAATCATTGCTAGTTAAACTAGGAGTTTGAAAGGTGATTCTTGCAGGTGATGGAGATTTGATAAAATAATTAAAAGGAATTCAAAACTATGGGGAATGTAATAGGGTTAAGTAAAATTTTAGTTTCAAATTCAGAAAAACATTGACCACACCCAGCCTTCCAGTGTGTTCCATCAGCCCACATAGCCATTATTGGTGGAACATAGCCTAAACTTGATGATCTACAATGACTGGATGATCTAAGAGATCTTCAAAGTTTAACTTGAGGAACACATTTCTACTCTAATTTCAAATGTTCTTCCTATTGCAAGTAGATGTTTCCTCCTAGGTCAAATTTTATGTTCCTCTCCTCTGTCATGCAAAGTTCTGAGTACTTCAGCCAACATGCATATGTTTTTATTTTCTTTTTAAAATTTCAAAGTACACCGAGTAGACTAAAATTCAGCACAAAATATTATGTATAGCTATTGTCTTCTTTGTACAAATGTGTCTGTAGTGTTTATTAAAGTTGCCTACAATTAGAACAACCCCTGTGTTGTCAGTCAGAAACATAAATTCTTGACTTGGATCTAGTTAGTTAGAATATCATAGAAGAGAGACCTGGTAATCTGTTCAGTGAACAAGCACTTACCTCCAGGTGACTCCTACTATGAAAGAAGTTTGAAAATATTGATTGAAGGGATAGAGAAGGAAACAATGAAAAATATCGGGTGAGTAATAGATATGTTTGATTTACTTGCATCCACTTCCAAATAAGCAGATTATATAAACAAAATATGTTTAAATAATTGTAGGAGGTATAATAAACCATTCTTGGGAGGAAAAAAACAAAAATAATTAAGTCCCATAGAGATGATGGACACATATATACAAGACCATCTTGGAAGGCTAAATGCCCAGCAGAGATTGGGGGGTGCTTGGGTGTCTGTGACATGATCAGAAAGTTCCAGAAGGTGCAATTCTTCTTTAGAGAGGCACAAGACCTTAGGCATCAGGTGTACAACTGAAATAATGCTTCCAGAGAAGAGAGTATAAAAAAAAAGTGTCCCAAGACAATTTTCCAAGCTGATAATGGGGGTGGAAGGGAGGGGAGAAAGTCATTTTCAGGCCAATAATCCCCATTGCACAGCTGCTGTGAGCTGTGTGACTCACTGAGCACATTTCAAGGAATGGCTGTCATGTGTCACTAACCAATTCTCACCGCAGATGGACTCCAGGATACTCGGGATCTATTTTGAGTAGGCTGCAAGCAGTGGAAGCCTGCTGGTTCCACTGTAAGAAAACCTCAGCCACCCTTGAAAATGTGGGGAAATAAAACTTTCAGTCCAAGCACATTTTCCCCTTGTTATGATTCATATTGCTTATATTTCCTTTCCTCTATTCCCCATCCCCACCATCCCTTCTCTGTGTTCTTTTTTAGGCAACTCCATCATTTTTTCTCTCTCCTAAGTCTGTAGTCAAAGCATGAAACTTGGAGTGTTCCATATCCCCCCAAAGAAGAAAATGAAATAAGAGTTAGTGCATATATTGTATGTGTTTCTCAGTCCAGTGCCATAAAATCCTCCTGGGGGCAATAATTTTTTCTCTTCCTACTTTTCCCAGCTGGATGTTGATACCCAGGGCTAGCTTAGAAATCTTCTATGCAAGTTGGAAAATTCTTCCTTAGCTACAATCCCTGTGGTGGGCAGAATACTGGCACATTCTCACCAGAAGTGTCCATGATCTAATGCCAGGACCTATGAAGAAATTACCTTCCATGGCAAAGGGACTTTGCACATGCAAGTAAATAAAGGATCTTGACATGGGGAGATGATCCTGGGCTACCTGAGTGAGCCCAACGTAATCACAAATGCTCTTAAAGGAGGGAGGTTGGAGCGTCAGTATATAAGAAGGAAATGACAACAGAATCAAGAGGTTGGGCTGGGAGCAATGCAAGTCCATAGACCAAGTGTTGTGGACAGCTTCTAGAGACAGATTCTCCTCCAGAGGGGATATAGCTCTGTCAGCCCATTTTAGACTTTTGACTTCAGAGCTATAAGATTTTTTAAAAGTATGTTCTTTTGAGACACTTGGTTTGCGTTAATTTGTTACAGCAGCAATAGCAAACTAATACAGTCCCAGAATTACTGAGAGAAAGACATTGTCCCTGACCTCACTGACCAGGAACACACATATTGGGCCATTATGTGAGTGAAAAATAAGGTTTTACTGTCTTAACCCACTGAAATGTTGATATATGCTTTTAAAAGTAGGCAATGCCATCCAAAATATTACAGACTTTAGATAGTATGCTTCATAATATCCTGAGAAGTTATATGGTCATCAAATTTGATGTTAATCTACCTCCACCATTCTCTAATCCTCAATTTTCTTCTCATTTTCTTATATTGTCAGGTTTAATTTACTTCTGTGTCCTCTTCCAATGCCGTTTGTGACTATGTCAGGCTTAGAATGATAAGTTGTGCCAAAGAATTTAAACAGTCATGTATTTTTTCATGCAAAATAAATAAAGTGGATAAATATGGTAAAACAAATGGAACATCTCAATGAGGAATTACCAAAAAGACAATTTTAAAATGCAATTATCTGCAGCGCATCTGTTCAAACACCCTCACTATCATTTTTCTCTCTAAATTTTGACTTCTCCTTCTGGTGGCCCAGTTTTATCCAGCTTCGAGTAGGTTTCATTGGCAACCAAGTTGGAGTTTCAGGCAAGACAATGGAAGTTGTTCACATGCCAATACCATCTTTCTGAGGTTTGTTTCTGTTTTTCTTTTTCTTTTTTTTCATGAATATGGAGATAGATGCGTTCACTGCAGAAGCCAGGATATATTTACAATGGTTCCTACCCATTCTCTCATGCCCTGTTTTTATCCTACCTTCTGTAGGTATCTGTGCTAGGTAGTTTGGAAGCTATATACGACAAGCCTGTTTGTAACAGCAGAATTGCACAGTGTAAGGAGCTTGGGCACCTGAGTCCCCAAGGAATTGCTTGGAGATGAGTTGTCCGATGCAAAATATACTTTTGCATATTTGTGAGACCAAAAACTAAACTTTGATGGTGACAAGTCATCAAATGTTGCAGTTGTTAAAAGTTATCCTGCCCTTTTCCACACAGATGGAAAAAAGGTATAGAGATCGTTCAGGAAGATTTTTTAGAGAACAAACATGGACATGGATAATATCACTTCTACCCACAGGCCATTGCATGCAGTTTGACAAACAGAGAATAGTCCCACAAATACTAATTATAATTCCTTGTGCATGGTATCATGAGGAATGCTGTAATTTTAGCAAATACAGACCATTGGGGAAGAGGAGAAAATAGTGAAGTGAAGAAATCTGGGTATAGTGCTACCTCCTCATGGGTTCCTCATCCCTTGGCACAGGTAGATATAAGATAACCACCTCCAGATCAGAGTTCAAATAATTGTGATGATTCATGTAGGTTCCTGTGCAACCAAGAGGTCTTTTGTGGTTGCAGGAATCCAGGATAATAATTTAAAATCAAGAACAAGAATGGAATCTAGACTTGATAGCTTCATGGACATATATTGTTTGCCTAATTAGTAACAGAATTCTAGCCAATGACTGGAGGAGGTAGGTGGGAAGGGCTGGGGCCAGAGAGATAAAAAGGTAGGAAAATAACATAATTTAGGAGCCAGAGCAAGGATTAGATAAAGAATAAGTAGCAAAATCAACTAAAATTTAGAGCACGTTTCTTGTCTCATGGCTTAGGGGAAACTTGAGTAAGATAAGAGAGACAAAACAAGACATGGACTGAGAGGCTAAAACTCACTGTGCACATGCAGTTGTCCCATTCTCCCTTATCGATGACATTTCCATGCAAAGAGCACAACTAAATGCTAAGACTAAATGGCATTTCCAGGGTTGGCTTAGAGATATGACCATCTGAGGTTGCAGATGCAAGGTTCTGCTGCCTGCAACAAGAAAAGAAGAAACTGAATACCAGTGTAAAGTACACGAAGCTACCAGATGATCTAGTTAACAACCCAAGGCATACTACGGAATTCTTCTTCACATGCCGTTGTTGATAACTGGAAAAAATGATATGGGTTTATTTCAAACCTTGCTCTGCTAGAGAAATAATTATTACCATGACATGAGCAGCTATCATAGGCCAGTGACTGTGTTGCCTCATGGAATATAAAGTAAGACTTAATTCATATGCTTCACAGAAGGGAAAAATAAAGTTCAAAGAGGTTACCTAACTTGCTCATATCTCTATGATGATTAAGTGGTAGAGAAGGAATGCAAATACTAGTCTGCCTATTTCCAAGTTTCTGTTTTTTTTTTTTTTTCTGAAATATCATGAAATATTGACTTCTTCAAAATTCTAGGAGGACAAAGGAAACTGTCAAGCAATAAGTGTCCTGAACTTCTTAGAATAAGATTGTGAGGTACAGAAAAGACATTAGATTGTGTCTGGTCTAACTTCGTCATTGTAACATATGGGATGATCAATGCTGAAGTGATTTGCCCAAGGCCACATATGACAGCAGCCAAGCCAACAGTTCCCAAGTCTTTTGACTCCCTTCCGGAACTTTACTCACATGTTCAATGTGTGAGTCCTTCAAGTTATCATTTTCCAATCCTTCCCATTCTCTGTGTTTGGAGTGGGTGCCAAGCTCCTAGCCCTGAAGCAGCCAGGGAAATGTCTTCAAGCCTAGCATATAGCACTCTCTGTTGCATTGATTTTTTAGGAGATTTATGGTGTTGACCTGATCTCAATGAAGAAACTAAATCCAATTCGCTAAGGAATTACAAGCCTGTCCAATCAATAATCTATTTATCTCCTTCACTTTGCCATCTTTAGACACTCCAAACTTGTCATGGGGAATTGAAAGCATTTTAAAAATATAATTATGCAGCCTCAGGAAAGGTCTCTGACATTTTGAAGAGTTTCAATTGCTGTTGAGGAAATACTACCCTGGTTTAAACAATAAAGACTAAACTCTAGTCACCAGTCAAGTAACTAACCTGGGCTTATTAATAGAAATACAATGTTGGGATAATAGAGGCCCATAATTATAGCATTTTCCATACTGTCAAGCTTCTATCTGGGGTATCAGGTTCAGTTCTGGGGTATTGAGCCTAGTTTTAGATATACCTAATTGAACTAAAGCATATCCAAAGGAAAGCAACCCAGGTGGTAAGGAAAGTAAAATATTTTGAAAATTAGGGAATATTGAAGAAGGTGGATATTCTGCTGGTATAGGAAAAAATATAAGGAAAATTAAAAGACAACTTTAAATAATCAAAGATAGATCCATAGGAAAAGAAGCTTGAGGTACAGATGGCAGACATGGAATATAAGCAGACAAGTTAGCTAGGAGATTCTAGTTTGATATGAAAACAACATTTCTTATGATTGTAACTCTTATATAAAAAAAAAATCTTTCCTGGAGATAGTCATCTCAATGCCATAGAAGAGATTCAAACCAAATAACAATCTCTCAGGAGTAGACTATGAATTTGAAATGGGAAGCAGAGGGTTCAAGACTAGGATGGTATTCCAGGGGCTCCTAACCTGCACATAAATGGAAGCATCTAATCTACAAGGCCTGCTGCTACCTCCTCACTTTCACTGGCCCACTATCTTCTCTCTATTCTTCCTGATCCTTGGATTTCTGGCTGCATACTATTCCTTTGCAGCTGACTTCTGACCCCTTCAGAACAGTGACACTTGAGACACCTCTTTTGAGCTGCTTAGTTTGTGATAGTGGGCTCTGATTCCTCCTAGAGTTTTATGTTTCTGACTGTAGTATCATACATATGTATCTTGCATACTTGAGTAAAAAGTCACTGTTCTCTCAAAAAGTTATATAAATCTTAGTACAGTGGTTAATACAAAGAAATAAAAATAAATACCGAATGTTATTGTTCTTATATTTATTTCACAAAGATTTTAGATTTGTACTTAGTTTCTTCTTCCTATTACATGTCACTGCTTTTGCCCGTCATTATCAATCACTCTTTTGATTTGTAAGAGCATCATCTTTACTGCTAGATAGATCATCCTAAAACTAACTTGGATTAGCAAAATTTTCTACTTAAAATTTTTTTAAATGCATAACCTAACTCCAGTTTTTCCCTTTGAATTGCCACTACTCCTCTTGATATAACCATTGCTTACACTTATCATTTCTTGAAAATCTCCCATAATGTACCATATCTTGCTTTTGTGCATGATGTTCAAGCTACAAACTATCCATATCCAAAGCTCTTCTTGGAAACAATTCTGTCTTTGAAACATCAATGATTCCTGACTGTCTACATTTCTTATATGGTGCTGGTGTCACGTAATTTTGGAGTAATTATGTATGTACATTTCCATGCCTCCTACCAGAGCCTACAACAGTGATTCTCAAATTTGAGTCCACGTTAGAATCACATGGAGAGCTTGTTAAAACTCAGATTACTGGGTCTTAGAGTTTCTCATTCAGCAAGTCCATAATATTTTGCACTTCTAATGTGTTCCAAGTTTATGCCATGGTTGCTTTTGTGTGTGTGTGGGGGGGGGGGTCACACTTGCAGAATGTAGACTAGTTTAAACTATAAATGGTTGCTAAGGAGGGCCCATGACATCTGTTAGGGATGTTAGTGATATTGCAATGTTAGCTAATAACATTATTGACATTTTGAGCTATGTTCTCTATTTTGGGCACATCTCCTATGCATTACAGATAGTTTAGCAAGATCGTTGATCTCTGCTCACTAGATGCTAGTAGCACTTCCTCTCCAGTTGTGAAAAACAAAAATATTATTACACATTGGCAAATTCCCCCTCTACCCCCAAATTGAGAACTGCTAGGGTAGAGGATACAGAAACAACTGTTTTTTTAAAGTTGCCAACTAGTTTTTATATTGAAAGTTATACAAGCCAAGATTAAATGAGAATGAGACAGTGTTTTTTCAAAGCAAGTGTCCATGCTATATGCATACCAACATAGTATGCATATAGCATGGTCCATGTTGAAACACACAGGGTTCCAACTCATTGTAACCTATTTGCTGGATCTTAAAATCTTACCATGATATAACTAGCTTTATAGAAACCTAAGTTCTGGTCAGCCCACTAATGTGGTTTTACTAAAAATAAGTACAACTTGCCTGTTTGGGTGCCCTCAAGGTGTTATCTGTCCTTTTTATTAAATAAATAACACGGATTTGGGATAACAGCAGAAGATATGGGTATGAAAAAGAACATAGAAATTTAATACACAGTATATCTGTCCAGCTGTAAATAGGGCCCTATGTGTTTCTTGCAATCTGAGGGGTTTCTATTTCATTTCCTTGGAAAAGAATGAAAAACAGATAGGGAAATGGAAAATGTTCCCTTCTCTGGTTTCCCTTCCTCCTATGCTTTGTACAGAGCAGGCACTCCGTGGTTGCTGAATAAATAATTGAATGAACACAGATAAATGAAAGCTACGGAGGAAGCTTAGATAACATTATCTTGAAACTCCTGCTCAAATTGAAAATTCTATTTTTCTATGAGCCTACTCCCTGACTCTTCAGAAATGTGTCACAAGGCCTACTAATTGGAGTCTAATATCTAGAGAACACGACTGTGAAACCCAGACCAGTTTCACACTAAAGAGTAAGCCCAGGGGTGTCCTGACAAAGAGACTGCTAAGCTAAGAGCTTCCCAACTCCCACCTCACTTCTACCAGAGCAGAAATGTGTCAATTTGTTTTATACAGGGTCAGAGTTCTTTGGAAGGGTATTCTTCTGCTTACACACTAGTGAAAGATTGAAATGTATTCCCAGTAGTACTTCCTGTATTACTAATGTGCCTCATGCTCTGTATTAACTATCCTCATTTATTCTTAAAAATGTCTATAAAATTAGTATCAATGCCTTTTACTCATAAAAGAACAAAGCTCAAAGAGGTGAAGTTTCTTTCCCAAAGTTGGGCAATTGTTCAGCACCAGAAAGAACATCTGGTTTGGACCAAAGGTTTCTGATTCCATGCTATTATTTTAACCACCATAGAGTCCTTTGCCATCAACTCCACTGAGCAACACAACATTCCTTCCCCACACGGCTGGGTCTCTCCCACTCTGAAGTATGTTGTTACCGAGTTGGCATCATCTCCAGTGATGACAGCATTTGTGCCTCTTTCTACAGGCTAGACTTATTCAGGCCTAGAAGTATAGCTCTCCCCTCCCTCTTAAAATATCCAGACAGCACAAGTACTACCAGTGCATTGAAAGACATCAAAAAACACCAAAACCAAGATGCTGTTGGTCTGGAAGGTTCAGAGTATGACTCAGAGATACTAATAACAATAGCTGGGGCTTATTTATTGAGCCTTCCTCACCATCAGGCACACCACCAAGACTGTATGTATATCAATAACCCTGTATGACCTAAAGACAAGCCTTAAGGTAGGCACTACCACTGTCCCTGTATCACAGATGAGGATATCAAAGCTCTGTGGAGCAGTGCCATCTACATTTTATAGAGACTCAAGGTAGGAGAGTCGCTTGTTCTGTTAGAGCCAGAACCCAAACCCAAATCTTCTGATCCAGATTTTTACAAATATTTTCACCACTGCAAAGTAGGATCAAGCTATCTATTAACTCCTGTGTCCTGCGCCTTTCTTCATGGGGCAATGTAATCCATCTACTGAAAGGTATCTACATGAGAAGAACACTGTGTGCCCTCAGGCACTATGGATCATGGAGATAGACCTAAGGAAGTTAGACTTTAAAGTCAGACTACAGTACTGCACTTGGAGCCCAGCTCCAATTTGTTATCTGTAAAACATTCAGAAAGCCACTTCTTATCTTCAGGCCTCTGTTTCTCATTAGAAAATCAAGAATAATAGTTATTATATGTTCCTCATCAGGTCACTATAAGAATTAAATCACTTTCCCAGTTGAACACACAATGGAAGTAATCACTACTATAATATCTGAAAAACTAATCCACATATATAAAGAACACTGAAAGTATAAAGAAAAAGTTGGTATGAACTAGCAAAAACTTTTAATGCCAAGTGCTCAGAGAAGGGGTGTTTTATGATGAACTTGAGTAAGATTGAAACATTTTTAGTCCTCAAAGGATGCTTAAGAGTAGGTATTCTGCCCTTTCTTTTAATACAGAAACTGGAGCCTTGCTTAATATTTTATTGCAAACCAGTGGCTTTAGATATTCTAATTGTTATGCTTGTTTCCAGTTTAGAGTGAGTGCAAACAGTGAAGACTTTCTGGGCTACATGTGCCTTAAAAGATGAGACGTCTCCTGAGCACAGGGACATGTGACTCTATATAAGGGTATGCCATACATTGAAAGATTGTGTTTAACATGACCTTGTCTAACTTCCTTTCCTACCTTTATCCTCTGTGTCAATGAAAAGGACTCAATATTTTCTGATGAAGCAATCTATGTCAAGAGAATCCTATGTATTATATCTCTTAATTATCGCCTCCGTGCAGTGAGTATTCTCTCCATTATAAAGACAGAGAGAGCGAGCCCCAGATATTTTAAAGCACTTCGCCAAGAATAGAAGATGACTTTCCAGAGCCAGGACTCCATGTCTCCCTAAAATTCATGCCTTTTCTAATTCATTATTTCCTTCACACTACAGATGTCTGCTGAAATTTTCCATGGTACCTACTTTCCTAGGCCAGACATACTATCTCATGGTTCTTATTCTCTCTCTGCAGGGGTTCTCGGCTATGTCACATTTGAGTCTTGTAAAGAGGAAAATGAAATCTTGGAGAACTGACAGACAGAGAGACAGAGAGAGAGAGACTGGCCCCTTTCTTCCAATGACTGCACTTCACTTATTTATTTATTAGTCTTTTTATACATCTAATAACATTTGCTACAGAGGCCTGTTCTGTAGGTTGTTGTTATATATGGGCGTATATGGGAGAAACTAACTCTGCTCTGGCAGAAACAATTGGAAAACATATAATAGCCTATTTGGGGCTGCAAAGAAAGAGTGAGATTCATGATCTCCATATAGGTCCAGGTGTGCTCCTCTGGACATCTTTGGTGCTGGATATTAGGACATTATATGTTCCAGCTTAGCTCACATAGCTCCTAAATTATAATTTTGTTATGAAAGATAATCTGATTTTTTTCCTGGTAATAATTGAACTTCCTGAAATGTAAGTGTTATTGTTCATCAGGTGCATTTTAGGTATCTATTGTGATTCCTCTAAAGTTTTGGTGAGTCTCTAGTAATTAAAAGATAAAGTCACATGCTTTTGCACATCATTAAAAGTCTTCCACTTATTTGGTCTGTAGCTAACCCAATATTTATATTTCCCTAGTCCTCAATAACATGTTTCCATTCTTTATCTTTTCTATCTATATAAACTCCACCCATTTCTCTGGTATCAGATCATGTATCATGAGTATGAGAATGAGAGGAGTTTTAGATATATATGTGTTCTTAATCTATGTTCATAGTTGGGCATAAGAAGTTTCTAACCTCATAATTGTATATAAAGTTGTGAACATATTGCATATGTGCACTGTTATAGATAAAGGATTCACAGTCATTCACCAATTCTAAAAAATTATTGGTCACCACAAAAACATTATAAAATACTGAAGGATTTACCAGTTACTAGTATGTTGATCTGGATTGATGGTGACAATCCTAATATGTAGTCTTTCCAATGCTCATTTGGTTATGAAACCATTTATATTAGTTTCCTAGAACTTTCATAACAGATTACCACAAACTTGGTGGTTTGGAAAAATAGAAACTTATTATCCTATAGTTCTGGAGGACAGAAGTCTGAAAGTGGGGTGTAAGAAGGATCGATTCCTTCTAGAGAATCAGAAGGGGGATCAGAGGCTCAGAAGGGGGATCAGTTCCAAGCCTCTTTCCTAGCTCTTGGTGGCTACTGACAAAGTTTGGCATTCCTTGGCATGCAGACACATCACTCTCATCTTTGCCATCATTTCCATATGGTTCTCCTTTGCCTATGTCTCCTTGTCTCGGAACACCTTCCGCCTTTCTCTCATCATTGAATTCTGGGCCCACAGAATCTCATCTCAAGTTCTTGATGTTAATTATGAGGTCTGTCAGGAAAGTACCCGCCATGTAACATGAATACAAGATGTAATATGGCTGTAAACTTTACAGACAGACCTCACATACCTGCAAAGACCTTTTTCCCAAGTAAGGTCATATTCACAGGTTCTGGGTGAATATATCCTTTGGGGTGTCCACAATTCAACTCACTATACTACATATTAGATAATATATGCAGTAGCTAAAATTCTGGGAAGTATACTTTGGGAAAAGTTACAGTGGATGTTCACCACATAGTGATTTGTTGATGATTTGTTGATTGCAACCCTCTTAAGGGATGAAAAAAATTTTTTCTCCGTTCTCTTAGGCCAAGCTTTTATAATGTTATGAAATATTAATTGTGTTTTCTTCTTTATATTTATTTTTTATTGTGGTAAAAATGACATACCATTAAATTCATAATCTCAACTATTTTTAAGTATACAGTTCAGTACTGTTAAGTATATTCACATTGTTCTATAACAAACCTCTAAAACTTTTCCACCTTACAAAACCACTCTATATATTAAACACTAATTCTCCTTTCCAACCCCAGTCCATGGCAACCACCTTACTACTTTCTATTTCTATGATTTTGACTACATTAAATACTTCACATGAGTGGAATCATAAAATATTTGCCTTTTTTGTGACCGACTTATTTTCCTTAGCATAAAGTATTCAAGGACATCCATGTGACAACATGGATACAGCATATGACAGGATTTCCTTCATTTTTAAGGTTGTATAACATTCTATTGTATGTATATACTTTTTTTATCTGTTCCTCTGTTAATGGACATTTGGGTTTTTTCTACCTCTTGGCTATTGCAAATAATGCTGCAATCAGCATGAGTATGCAAATATCTCTTCAAGACATTGCTGTGAAATCTTTTGGATACTTACTCAGAAGCAGATTGCTAGATCATATGGTAATTCTATTTTTACTTTTCGTAGTAACATTCACATCGTTTTCCATAATGACTGCATCATTTTACATTCTCACCAACAGAATACAAGGTTTCCAATTTCTCTGTATTTTCACCAATACTTGTTGTTTTTTGTTCTTTTAATAGTGGCCATCTCAATGTGTGGAAGATGGTAGCTCATTCTGGTTTTGATTTTCACTGCCTTAATGATTAATGATATTGAGAATCATTTTCATGTCCTTTTTGGTCATTTGTATATCTCCTATAGAGAAATATCTATTCAAACACTTTACCCATTTTTCTGCCTCCAGATGTGGTCAACCATTATGATCTGTGGAACAACTGCAAACAGCATGAATCATGATGGGGATTTTTTTGATAGAAAAAGTTTGTATGTTGAAAGTTGCCAAGTAGAAAAATGTTAAGAACCTATTTAACAGATAAATGTGTCGAGCCATTGAAATGACTTACCCAAGGCCTATCTTAAAGGCATTTCATGGGGGAGAAATGTCCTAATTAAAGTACATTGAGTTAAGTCTTTAATTACTTATAGTCCATACCATATCATCCTATATATGATATACAGACAATCCTCAATTTATAGGGGTTCAACTCATTAGTTTTCACCGTTAGAATGGTGCAAAACCATCACAATTTCTATGTAATATATGATATTTAGTAGATTACATAAGATAGTCAACACTTTATTAATAAACATGCTTGTGTTAGATGACTTTGCTCAACTCTACACTAATGTAAGTGTTCTGAGCATGTTTAAGGTAGTATAAGCTAAACTATGATGTTGAGTAGATTAGGTATACATGCATTTTACATGCATTTACATTAAATGAATTACATGCATTTTCAGTTAACAATATTTTTAACTTACAATGGGTTTTTCCAGATGTAATCTCATTGTAAGTCAAGGAACATCTGTATATTAGCCTTATATCTTTATATAATTATTAACGTACTTCTAAGTCCAGCTATCCTTTAACGTGTCCCCCCCCATACACAAATTTAGAAATTAAAATTGATCCTCTTATGTCATATTTATACCAGACAGTCCCTTAAGGTCTGTGCTTTCAAGCACTAAGTGTACAGTTATGAAACTATTTCCTTTCCACTCCACATCCACCCTTCTTCGCTCTGCTTTGTAACACTGAGCTGGACGCTGTAAACATTTCTCCTTCTACTATCATGTATTGATTCGAGTTCTCTTTCCCCCTCTTAGCAGTAAATTCCTTTTTACTATTTAATAACTATTTATATTAAACATTCCATTTTCAAATTGTAGGTGTGTTTTTTCTCCTAACTGGCTCCTGACCAATACATTGCTGAGGCTAAGAAAGTGAAACCCCCACTGAAAGCCTCAGAAGTAGCTTCAGAAACAGCTTCCTTGCTTTCTCCTGCCCTCCAGTCTTTCATCCTTCATTCTCCAAGGTGGGATAAACCAGAATCCCTCTTTTCAAAGGTGAGTCATAGAAAGCAGAACCTCTTTTCCCCAAAGCCAACCATCAAACCTAAAAAGATGACTCCAACTTTTCCCTGCCTTTCTGTGTAAGAACTGGCCATAAAGAAGTTTTCTTACCTATCTTGTTTGATTCTAAGTCATAAGGTCCTCATTCCAGAGAGGTTCCTGCCTCATACCCAGAAGGAAGGAATGTTGCACAGAGATTCCAAAAAGAACCTGAATAGACAGGCCCTTGCTGAGTTTACACTCAGTCTATTAGCATTAAGTCATACATTTTTTTTGTCCAATTACAGTTGTACATGATCGTCCATTCTTCATTGAACCTGAGCATAAAAATGGGTAGTTTTTCTGTATCTCAGTGTCTTCATTCTGAAGGTGCCAGTGTCGTATAAAACTATGACCAATTACTTTTGTTATTTTTTCTTTTTTTAACCTATTTTTTTAGGTTTTGTTTTGTTCTAGGGTTATTGGCTGTGATCTTTATTGGGGAGGAAAGGGATTATGCTCTTTCCTTGTCTACCACACCCTACTAGAAATGATTTGTGCTTTCTTCCTACCATTCTGCTTGACCTCTAGTGGATTACTTATTCATTCAAGGAAGACAGGTAACATGCTTACCAATAAGCATTGTGCTGGATGTTGGTGATTAGGTGATGAACATGCAGTTCTTACCCACTGAGTTAACTGTCAAATTTTTCTAACATCCAATTAATCAATATTTGAGTTCCTGTTGTAGACTAGCCAGTGTCCTAGGTGTCAGGGATGGAATAGTAAAAAAAAAGAGCCAAGTTTATTATTCAAATTAAGCTTATAATAAATACACAAGAAAATATATGCTTTAAAATAAGAGGAAAAATGATGAAAAGAAAGACCTGATTACTATAACAAATAATATCACAGGGAACACATGTGAGGGAAGACCACTATACAGACTGGGAAAGACATTTCTGAAAGCCAGACGTGAAAGCTGAAATTTGAGGAATGAAGAGAATTTAGCCAAATTAGGAGAGAACGAAAATTCCAAATAAAGCAAAGAAGATGTGCAAAAGCACTGAGAAAGGATGACATTTTGCGTTTTCTAGGATTTAAAAGAAAGAGCAAATGAGAACAGGGAACAGTGTCATGAGATGGAATTGAAGACTGGGCAGCCTGAAGGTCAAGCAGGACATGCTAGGTCAGGGTGAGAAGTTGAAAAATTATTTTCAATGCCACAGGAAACCACTGAAAATTTCCAAGAGCATTGGTTAACATGAACATATATATATTTTTAAATCACTGTAGCTGTTGTGGTGAGCAGATTTAAAGAGGCAGGAATCAAAACAGAAAAATCAGAAAGTTACCAAAGTAGCCTTGGAGATAGTCGTATGAGGGGCGGGGAAGGTGTTTAATACACAGGTCTAGAATAAATGCAGGCTCTACTGCGAAGAAATGTATATAAGCATAATTGTGTATGTAATGCAAGCTGAAAGTGTAACCACTAAGAGGCTGGGCAACAGAATCAAGCTTAGCATCAAAGAGAGGTTGCAAGAAAGACTAGAAAGCAGCTTGTTCTTCCACTGTGGGAGGAAGTCAGTCTCTACATCCCAGGGAGATGCAAGCAGGCTTTGCTCTGTGCTTTTCCCTTGCAGTCACTGGGTTCACTACAGGAGAGATGCTGCTTAATATGACTACCTCCCCCTTATTCACGATTGTTTGGGGTTCTGATTAAACAGCCTCCTGGCAGGAGGAAGGCCTTTCTGGGAAGGGCAGTGAGAGGTTTGCCATTTCCCAGAAAAACCTGGCAGTCATCAGGCCCTAGTAATAGTAGCTGATGAGTTAATTGTCTTCCCTAACAAGCCTTCCTCCAAGAGGCAGAAATAAACACTGGCAGGGGGTTGCATGAAAATAATCAGGTGCTCTGCTCCAGCCCTCCCAGGCCAGCAAGAGATGTGCAATTTACCATTCTTGCTTAGGGTGAATTTGCTGGTCCAGGTCAGGAAGTTCAAGTTGGTGAAGGGAGGTGGATTTAAAAGCAAATAAAAAGCCATAGTTTTCTCTCCACATGGTACAAGTGCACCTTGGCTAAAACCACTCCTACCTTG
This sequence comes from Microcebus murinus, assembly GCF_040939455.1. NCBI lineage: Eukaryota > Metazoa > Chordata > Mammalia > Primates > Cheirogaleidae > Microcebus > Microcebus murinus. The sequence continues at coordinate 78,547,842 of NC_134115.1, read as the reverse complement.
TCATTTAAGCATCAGGCTTTCCCCCTCTGTACTCACCTGGTAGCTGGCATCTACAACAGAGAGCAGCATCAGAGGGGCCGGCTCAGTTCATCTGACCCACTTTGCTAAGCCTGGCCTCCACTGCCCCCTTTTGGCTGACACTGCAGACTATACTCTGGCTCAAAACCCTTAACACTATCTGTAGGTCTTCCACACTGTGTGACAGAAAGTTTCACCTTGGATTTCAGGACCAAACTATTTATTTCTGGTTTGCTCTTAGGTTTTGATTGAAAACTAGCCAAATAATATTTGCTTTGGGTCCCTCAGACCTGATACTCCAGGTCTGAGGGACCCTTTATCTAAGGGGGATTTTCATTATTTGTGGAATGATAAAATGTTAGGCAATAGTTTCCTTAAAGTGTATGTAGTCCGAAAACTGAACATGTGATTTTTGTGTATGTCATCTTTGTCATTTCCTGTGCACCTGAAGAACATCTCTAACCAATCATGCTGTATATTCTTGCTGATCCCAGACAAGGTCTCAGTCCTTCTAACATGACCACCATTTTTTCTACCATCAATAATCTTTTGGATTGGATTAGAGATAAAGAAAAGAAAAGAAAAAAACCTATGCCTTCTTTAGTTATTGCTTATATTTACAGTAAAAAGAAGAGGCCACGAGAAGATATCAATAAGCATGTGATATCACACAGCATGCTCTTATACAGCCTGAACTACAATCCAGGTCTCCAGAATCCCGAGATGGAGTTCTTTTTATTGAAAATCATTGTATCCTTTAGAAAAGGGAGTACTTTCAGAGCATTTTTTATGGTCCAGATTCTAAGGCTGTATTTACAATTATCCTGGCTTATAGTGGTCATTCATTTGATGAAACATTTGTTCTTTGTCTAACATGGTGCTGTGCATTTTGCATGATAGAATCCTCAAATGGATAAACATTTCTCAAGATTTTTCCTAATAACCTCTGGATCAAGGGACAAGTGAGCTGGGTGCTAGTTGACAGAGTAGACACTTATTCTGAAAGAGACTCTTCAGTAGACATAGATGATTAGGGAGCAGGAGGGAGCCTAGAGATCATGTAGTTTAGCCTTCTCATTCTTTGGATGAAATCTTAGAGACCTTTATACAGTTATATAATTATCAGCATGAGTACTGCCAATAAGTAAAGTAAAATAAAGAGTTTGCACAATTTTCTCAAGATGATCATGGTGGGCATTTTTAATGCTCCTTAATATACAGAGTTCCCTCTTATTCCCAGGCAAAGGGAAGACTTCCCAACCTCTCTGGTCTTGGGCAGAAGCATCCCACTAATTTTCAACAATGAACTGTGGGCAGAACTGACATACCTAGGTTGAAACTATGAACATCCATTCAGGGCCTTCAAGTTCTCTCTTTTTCCTCCAACAGTGATTGGGGAGAACTCCTGTTGAAATGATGAGGACTCCAGACAGAATCTGCTGAGATCACTGGTCACCTCTTCTAAGGAAGCTGTCCTGGTGATTGCTTGGAGACACTACTATTTGTTGAGCTATTGATGTATCAGAGTGTATTTATTCCCACAGCAGAAGCTCATTCTGTCCTGACTAATAGAAACTACAAAACACGTACATCTGTCTAAAAAAAAAAAAATCTTGTTGAGCTGTTTTTTCTGTTATATTTGAATTATATATTAACCCTGCAAATTAGGCCACTTCTAAATATTAATACCTCTGATCCTTCTTTTGGCTAAATGTGAAAGAACTATAATGTTACCCACTTATGACAGTTGGTTCAAGAATTAATTGAGAAAATATATAGGAAGTTTGTGAAACATAGTAAGCACTCAAATTTTAGTTTATCATTTTCCCAGCTCTCTTTCTTGTTGAAATTAATCATCTCTTCCTCTGGATACATTGCACTTTTCTCAGGGATCACTATTCCAGGGGCCATGGGCTCAAATGCACACAGGGACCAGGGGGGTGTGATAAAGCAGTGTTTAAGGTGGATACAGTGAACTAGAGAGCCCTGGAGTGTTTTAGAGGGGCAAGTGCTGCTCACATGCAGCTGATAATTACTCTATGGATTTAAGGTCCATAATGTAAGGGAGACACCAGAAAGCCTGAATTTCTTGTGAAATGTTAAATGCATTATTTTCGTTTTAATTTGGGATACTAATGACTATTTTTTTGAACTTGGATGAGGGCCACAGAATTCAAGTCAAATATACACATACCTGCAGGCCAATTAGACTACCAGCTTGTAACCTCTGGATTTGCTTCCTAATGTTAATCATCAATATCTTGCATGAACAGTGTCCATGTGGATGCTGGACACTAGACAGTGAGTCCCTGGAGGAGAAGGGCCTCATCTTTAGATTTCTGCACCCCTCAATGTTCAATAACAAACCTGAAGCAAAATAGAATGAGGGGGAGAGGAGACGGAGCAACATGGCCAAATAGAAACCTCGAGCAGTGGTCTCTCCGCATAGACACCAAACCCAACGACTCTTCTCACAAGCAAGCACCTTCAGAAGAACCAAAAATCAGGTGAGCAATCATACTCCATGGTTTTAACATTATGTCAAGAAAAGAGGCACCAGAGAGAGCAGAAAAGACAATCTTGCCTTGCCTATGCCACCCATCCTCAGCAGTGCTGCTCCAGCACGCCAAAGGAAAGAGAATCTGTGCCTGGGAGAGGGAGAGTGAAGTGTTTGCAGGGTTTTGCATTGAAACTCAGGGCCACCCTGGCACAAGAGAACACGGCACAGGGCAGAATTCTGCTGGTGCCCACCAGGAAGCATTTAGATCAGCCTTCCTAGAGAGAAATTCTCTGCCCCAAAATTCAAGTCTGTCTGGCCCCACTACTTGCTGACAAAAAGCAACCTGGGGTCTGGACTAAATTCTTAAGGCAGTCTGGCCACAAAGGCTGCAATGCTTGGGCAATTCCTGTGGCTATGCTGGCTCAAAGGCAGTGGGCTTGGGGTGCACGTGACACAGTGAGACACCATGGTAGCAGCCAATTCAGTACCTGTGCAACATATCCCCTCTCCCCGCTCCCCGCCCCAGCTCCAGGCAGGGAAGTGCAGAGAGAGTCTTCTACTTGGGGGAAGGAAAGGAAGATTTCAAAAGACCTTGTTTTGCAAATCAGGTACCAGCTCAGCTACAGTGAAATAAAGCACAAAGCACGTTAGAGAACCACCCATGTTTTCAACTGAAAAAATAGTTGCCAAGGCCATGTCAGAGAATCTCCAAAGACAGGGAAAGGGTTGGGTGGTTTATAAACATTCAGTCTAAAATATCTATTAATTAAAATTGTTTTCAGGCATAATTACTATGTTGACATATAAAGTAACATTAAAAGAGCATATTGAACTTGGAAGTATGGTGTCTAATAACAATTATAATAATATTAATAACAAATATCCTTTTCTGTCTATTGAATGCTAACTATGTGGAAATCACAGGTTAAATTCTTTACCAATGTTATCTCATTTAAATTCCAATATCTTTGAGGTAGTTAATGGTATTTTATCCATTTCAAAATGAGGAAACTGAGGCTCAGAGCAGTTCAACAACTTGTCCATATCTGGTAAATTGCTCATCAGGAGTTCTAACTCTATTTCTGAGTTAACTTTGTTTCAGAGGCCTTGATTTAGTCACAAGAGTGTTCCTTTTGCTATAAACAGTGACCCATACCCTACCTGTCTCTTCCAGAACAATTTGTTCATGGAACTCTAATAAGGGACATTGATGAAAACCATTCACTTCATATTGAGACTTCACAGACAACTCTAGTGACATATCATTAGATTGATAAAACATTTTCCTTCCTGAAGTCTTTGAATCCCTTGTAACATTAATGGTATTATATTTTCACATTTTCCCATTTTTAGATGGGCAAATTCAAGCACAGGGCAGTTAAATATCTTATCTCTCATCTAATTCATTTAAATACTACAAAAAATTAAAGCCTAGAATCTTATTTCACTGAATATTAGACAGATGGTTTTTGGTAAGTTAAATGCTAGATCCATTCTTGTTTCTGTATTTGTAAAGTGGGCATAAAATAGCCCCTATGTCATACGATTGCTTTGACAATTAAATGAGATAAGATAAATGAAAAATTCTTATTAATTGATGCCATTAACAATTGGCACATGGTAGGCTCCCAACAGATGCTAGTTATTTTTATTGTTATTTTATATTGTTATTACCTGAATATTTCAGTATTGATCCCTGAACACTAGCAACACTAAAATATTAATATGCATCTAACAAACATCATAGATGAGAGAAAGAAGGTTTTGCTGGTTCTTTGTGGTATAGTGACGATAGAAAGTTGTAAAATGAGAACATAAGATTTCAAGTTAAAAAATATTATGGAAGATTGTGTAAGAGGCTCACCCACGAGGGTTCCATCTCCCTTTCATTGTCTTTGAGTCATTTTATAACCCTGCAAGTTGCAAAAAAGTGATAATTATACAAATAATTTTTGTTTATGCTGTGGATGACCAGCATACACTGCCCCAAAATGTGAAGGATTGTTGAGCTGAAGACAAGAAGAAGCAGATATAGGACAGCTCTCTCCTCTCCCTCTATTTGCCTAAAAGCGGGACATAGATTTACAGAGATGAAAGGAATCCTCCGCACCCACCACCACTCTTGCCTTCTACCAAGGAGAACAAAGGTTAACCACTGAAGACAACTCCATTATCAGCCTGGAGATGGTACCAGGGGAATGGACATTAACGAGACTCGCTAACTAAGCTTTGTCTGGCAGTTATTTGCCTTCCCCCAAGTTGCAGTCCTTAGAGACGCAAAGTCATTTTCCTTTGCTTGATTACTTCTCCAAAAATTTGTTGCTGATTATTGAAGATGCCATATAACCTAGAATTTAAAGCCATCTCTTTGAGAATTACTTATTCCATGGATGTCTCTCATGTATATGTAAAATATACATGTTAATAAAAGTTTTCTGTTTGTTTTTCTCTTACTAGTCTGTCTTTTGTTATGGGGTCCAACTATGAACCTATAGGGGTTGAAGAAAAATCTCTATGATAGAAATGCAAATTATGCCATGAAATGTAAATAATTATCATGCTGTGGATATTAAATAGTTTTCTGGAAACTTGAAATTTGCAAATTGATTTGTAAAACTATCCAATATTTGACTATAAATGTGTGAAACTTTTGAGTTTTTCTTTGAACCAGTCATACCATCCTACTGGTTCTCTTATTAATTAATGAGCTAAATAAAATATATGATGTATTCATTTTACATTTGCATGAGGCATGATTTTACTTTTAAATATACACACGCACACACACACACGTCTTTTGAAAGTCAAAAATCTTTGAGTTCAAAGACATATTTCAACATTGGTGTAGTATAACCTTAGGCAATCACTTAACTTACCATCCTGTGGGTTTCTTCTTCAGTAAAATGGTAAAATAATATCTGTATCTATATCACTCTCTCCTCCTCATGGGTAATTTTGAGAATCTAATAAAAATAAAATAGATACGAAAGTGATTTGAAACCATAGATTCCTGTACAAATTCTAGGGATTGGAATTATTCTATTTGATGAGTGGACGTATTTATAGTTAGCAGTTTGTTAGTGGAGACAGAAATATAGCCAGGCTGGTTGCTATCTTAGTCTAGTATCCTCTCTGGATCACTGTGTTTTCCCATAAAGATCAGAGCATGTTGGGCTGGAACAAGAGGAAGCAAAGTGACTGTGTGTGTTATCAAAAAGATAAGCGGGCCGGGCGCGGTGGCTCACGCCTGTAATCCTAGCTCTCTGGGAGGCCGAGGCGGGCGGATTGCTCAAGGTCAGGAGTTCAAAACCAGCCTGAGCAAGAGCAAGACCCCGTCTCTACTATAAATAGAAAGAAATTAATTGGCCAACTGATATATATATGTAAAAAATTAGCCGGGCCTGGTGGCACATGCCTGTAGTCCCAGCTACTTGGGAGGCTGAGGCAGGAGGATCGCTTGAGCCCAGGAGTTTGAGGTTGCTGTGAGCTAGGCTGACGCCATGGCACTCACTCTAGCCTGGACAACAAAGTGAGACTCTGTCTCAAAAAAAAAAAAAAAAAGATAAGCGGAATAAAGAGTCTATTAGGATAGGGTCTGCAAGGCAAGTGGATTTTCTTTGTAAGTAATTCCTCATGGCCTCACATGCAACTATTTCATTCTACACTGCTCTGGCCCACAGCAAGCCCTGATGGAAGAGCCAATTCCTAAGGAATGAAGTTGCCGAATTCAGAGCTCACACATGCAATTTTCAAGTTTAAAAAAAGCTCACCTTATCTTCCGTTTCTCTTCAACTTAACAGCTTGGAGCTGCTAAATTTAGTGAAACTACTTTCCCAGAGAAATGAACTCTTCAGGTCAGAGAAACTTTAAAATCTTAACAGCCAGCCCCTTTCTGATGCATATAACCTTCACTTCCATTAGCTCAGCCTTCATCAGCGATGATATTTGCGTCAGATGTTTTTAATTTATTTCCCTGCTTTTCAAATATGTCATACTCTAGATTTATATGGAACTTAGTGTTGGGTGGAGATCTCAGTTCCTAAACCTGAATAGATATTATGTAGGATCCTGTTAGGGGTGAAGGGAAAACTCCCCTTTGCCCTTGGAAGGTTCACTGAAAAATTAAATCTCTATAAAGAAAATTAATAAGAGAAAAGCTTATTTATTTTAACATGTATACATAGAAGCCTTCAGAATTAAAATCAAAGATATAGGAGAAAGTTTCCATTTTTATGCTTAGATTTAACAAAGCACTGACAGCCATGTAGAAATATGATTGGACAAAAAAGATATGATCTAATGCTAACAAACTGCGTGGGGAAATCCAGCAAGGCCTGCATGCCTAGATACTCCCTGGCCTCTATGAGCATACATTCCTTCATTCCTTCCTTCTGGGTGTGAGGCAAGACCCTCTCTGGAACGTAAGTCTTGTGGCTTCCAGTCAAACAAGGTAGGTCAGATAATTGCTTTATGGCCAATATTTACATAGAATAATTTTAGATTGTATTAGTGCTTTCAGGAAAAGGGGTTCTGGACTTTATGACCCACTTTGGGGAGGAGGGGTTCTAGTTTCTATGGCTAGCCTCAGGGAAGACTAGGACCAAGAGGCCAAGGACAGGTGCTCAGAGAACTTTTACCTGTGAGATCTTTTATGTAGGGTAGTGTTTTCTGAGTTCCAACAGTCACAATTAGACTATGCGTCTCAATCATGGAGAAAGCAAAATCTTCTCAATAGATGCTACCCATTTTTTTTCCTGATTTAATATGATTTTATTGTTCTTTTTGACAAAGATTAGTAATCTTTTACCAGCAGTAAAGTCATTAAAGGAGAGAGACAGAAAGAGAGACAGAAATGGGGAAAGTGCGCTGGAGGAAGGAAGACAGACAAGTAAGAGAAGAAATCTATCATCATCTGGCTTAAAGAACTCACCTTGGACAACTAGCTGAGCAAAAAACCCAGGAGAAGTGATGACTCCTCCTGGGCTTTAGCTTTCGCATTGAACCAGAAGGGCCCACAGGTTGTATATGACTCTGAAGTTTTAGTCTAGAACGTGAAACTACTGTCCACAGGAATGCATTTTAGAGTACCGAAATGCAGAGGCACTTTCCACGCTTACCATCCAGAGAGGGATATTTACTACCTCTGGGTGTGGGAAGAGACCAAAGCACTACAGAACTCGCCAGATACTAAATGGCTTACTGAAGCTCCTTGTAGGCCGCTTTCCTGGCTGCTAATTTATCAACCTCGAATTACCCTTTGCATTAGATGACTATGTGCATAAAGCAAAACGCTATGTGGAATGAAAAATCGAGCTGCATTTAGGGAGCCTTTTTATAGTAGAGTTTAAGGGCTGCTATGTGTCTATTTCAGGGAAATATTCAAAGGTCCCAGGGGAACGCAGTAGAAGGATGGAATTGAGAGGAAGAATCTATTTCTACGTCCACTGCACTAAATCTTGAACATTCTCTGGAGTCAAGAGATAGGCAAGATCAAGTAATATTCAAGGGCCAAAATGCACAGGGTAGGACCAGAGGTGGTAGCATCATCATCACCTCCCACTCCATGAAACTTCTTTTCTCTCAGCTTCCTTATTTTTGTTAATGGCACTATCACTCCTGGCAGCCACCTGGCTAACGTTCAACACAACCTAATCCCCTCCACCTTATCAGTTGCAACAATACCATGGATTATTATTTTCTTTTATTTCTGTAAGGGCAGCCTTGCAAACATAACAGGAAAATACCTAATCCTACATGTTCCCCAGTAACAGTTAAAGATCAAGCCTATGAATTCTCTCACTAACAGGTACCCTGCAGGAGTTTTGTGTTGTATAACTACTCAAGAAAGCCAAGTCGACAGAAAAGAGATGTTTTGTACTATTGGATATTAGTTGTTTTCTTGTAACTTAATAAAACTGATAGGAGATAGGGACTAATATTATGCCCATTTTATGAATAAAAAACATTTAAATATTGCACTTAAGTTCTGCCAGCTAAATCCAGTTCTGTCTGACCCAAGAGCCTTAACAAACACATAAAAATGCTGCCCTCTGTTGTAGGCCCTCCCTCAATCTCACTAAACAAAAATTTCTTCTTTCACTGTTTTGTAGGAAGAATTAGGGTTTAATTGGAATGTTCGATAAAAATTTAATTATCATATATATAGAACAGTTATCACATACTAATTTTTATTGTAGATAGTTGAATATTATCTTTCTTCCCCTGAATATAAATTTAACCCAGAATATAGTGTTCTATAATTGTATGTCCCCAAATCATCTTGTATAGGGTTTTCTACATATCACTCACACAGGTAACTTGAATAAATAAAATATGAGGCTAAGATAGGTAAGGGGTTGCTAGTGACAGGAGGGTGATTAGGTTTTAGAGATGCTTCTGATACACATCTCAGTCTCTATGATCTATCCACAGAAAGAAATTGCAGATCTCTGATTTTAAAGCATGATAAGCTCTTGGAATCAAGTACAAGTGCTAGGGAAGCACAGAGATGGTATATTGACCTGGAAAGGACATGTGATTAAGATTTTAGTGACCTGACCTCTAGTCCTAGCTGTTCTCCTAGTTCCCTGAATGATTAGCAGAGCATCCCTTAATCTCTCAGGGCCTTTTTGTCCTCATCTGCTAAATGAAAAGCTTGGACTGCATTAAGTTTCATCCAGCTCAAACCCTTAATAAGCCTCCAACGTCCTTTGTTGTGGGGATGGGACAGATAGGAACAGTCAGGGCAGAGCACACTGCGGTGGTCCATTCTGTCTCTTTCATTCTCAAAAGAGGTAAAAAGGGCATCCTATGCTCTGGGCATGAAGGCAGCTGTAATTGCTGTGCTGTTTTTGGACTTAATCTGTCACAGTAGCCTGTAAACTGCAACTGCGTGGTGGGTGATGGGGGCTGTTCAAATGAGCTCCATCAACAATCAATTTACTATCCTGCAGCTATTCAAGATTGCACCTCATTTACTCAAAGGATGAAGTGCTGCAAGACGAAATCTCCGTCGGCATGACTGAAGTAGGTCATGTTTCCACTGTTACTCAAGAAGCAGGTATTGTTGGATTCCCAGGCATTCCAAGGGCTGCATTAGAGAGGGTGTGGATGATACATGGTACTTAGTGTTCAGGGAAATTATTTCAGGGTCCTGGTGGGGTTCAATTGGGATAAGGAGACTCTTGACATAGGCTAAATGAAGGTCATTGATTTATAGCCAAATAGTTCCTGAGCATTATAAATAAATGCTATCACAATCTGCAAATTAATGAAGAAATTTCCTTTTCTTCTTCTCAAGACATATAGTAATACTGCACAGTGCTAAACAAAAATATATGTTGAATGGATTAATGTATTAATTCAACAACATTTTATTGAGCCCTAAGCTAAGAATTTTGCATACAAATGTTTTAGTTTTCTATTGCTACTTAACAAACCACTCCAAAACTCAGTGGCTTAAAACAACCACTTCATTATCTCTCAAAGTTGTGGGTTGGATGGATTCAGCTGGATGATTCTTCTGTCAACAGAGTTTGGTCATATGGAAACTTGTCAGGTTTGGATGTCTAAGATGACTCACTCACATGATGCTGGCTGTTGGCCTGCTGAGAGCTCAGCTACGGCTGTCAAAGTGTGTCACAGTTCTTCATGATTTGAACTCCATGTGGGTTGGGTTTCTAACAATGTAACACGTGAACTTCTAGAGTCAGGAAGTAGAAGTTGTCAGTCTTCTTAAGTCTTGTCCTCAAAAGTCCCAGAACGTCACTTCTTTTATATTTTATTGGTCAAAGTCAGTCAAGACACCAACCCAGATTAAAGAGGAGGAGAAATAAACTATATCTCTTGATGAAAATAATGGCATGTACATATGAGGAGGGGAAGGATGTTTGGGAACATCTCTGGAGACTTGATAAAATTTTTTGTTACCTGAGTTATTCTCTTTTATTTGTGTACATTACTAGAATTAAAATACAAAGACATACACCTGCTAGGATAGCTAAAATTGAAAAGATTGACGGTAACAAGTGTTGATGAATTTTGGGGGTAATTGGAATTCTCATACATGCTGGCAAGAATGCAAAATGGCACAATCTCCTTGGACAACAGTTTGGTAAGTGCTTAGAAATTGAAATGAAAAAGACGCATCTAAACTATAGTGACACAAAGCAAAGCAGTGTTTGTTTGATGCCATTGTGGGGGTGGGGTGATTGACAAGGAAGGTCACAAAAGAACCTTTCAAGATGGGGAAAATATTTTATACCTTGATTGTGGTGGTGGATACAAATATGTATTAATTCATTAAGAATCATAAAACTGTACCCTTAAAAATGAGTGCAATGTATTGAATGCAAATTATAACTTAATAAAACTGATTTTATAAACAAAGTTCTAGATCTACTCTTTTAGGTGTCCAGAGTTCTCAAGGTCACTGATGAGTTTCGGGAAGGGGAGTTCACATTTCTCCTGAGTAAATCCACACATCACTTGGCTTCATCAAATTTACCTGACTGCTTCTTTTAGCAGCCATACCTCCTACTGTTGTTCTGCCCTGATTTATATTTGCTATATTTGACCCAACTTAACTTTATTTTCCCAAAGCAGCAGTACCATAGGGTTGCTCTGTATAAAACACATTTTTTTCTGAAGATTTGGGCAGCAAAACTAAGATGATAATAGATATATCACAGCATAATTAACATATTACCCACATTTGGTAATATGTTAGAATATTGGATTCTTTTTCCTGAAGTTTCATTCCCAGTCTACTACAGGAAATATATCACTGGCTAAAGCTTATCCAGACCACACTTCTGGCATGTTTCTATGGCATCTTATATACTTCTGGTAAATGAAACACATAACTATCCCCTATCATCAGTCATGTCACCTTCTTAAGCATCATACATTTGACATACCCATTGCAGAGTTAATGTTTTCCTTTCTAAAATGTTAATTCTTCTGAAAAGCAATTATGATTTATTCTATAAGTCAACTTATTTTTAAACTTAAGTTAAGGCAATAGGATTCCCCCTGTCCCACATTACAGAATGCAGGTGAGAAACAATCTAAGCACACAAGGGGTTCACAGTAGAGAGAAAATGACAGTGGCAAGGTCAGATGGCTCTGTGCAATAATAGCCACATGCACAAGTTGAGAGAACACAGAAGAAATGCACGCAGCCCAAATAGATGATGAAGAGTATGGTGACTACAGCACAAAAAGGTTTCTAGAGGAGGGAATGTCTAAATTGAAGCCATAAGGGATTATTCAGCATGAACAATACCAAAAAGTGAGAGCACAGAATATTCTAGGTAGGAAAGAATGCTGAAGCAAGAAAATATAACTATCAATTATACGTAAAAAATAATTGACTTATGGTGAAAAATTCGATGACTTATGCAAAATTCGCTGACTTATGCAGAGATGAGCCTGGCTTTATTGTATGGATGAAAGCCAGTGGACCAGCACTTTTCTCCTTCACCTGTTGGCTGCTTACTCAGGTGCCTCCTCCTTTGACAACAGCTGTGGCTGATGCAGTTCCATACCCTCATTCTGCACCACCCAAAGCTGTGGTTTACAGTGTTGGTGGCATATTAGCATCACATGAGAATCACCACTCACCCCACGGAAAACTTAGTTTTTAATATTTTATTACTTTAGTCATATAAATGCCCTATGTCTGTCAGATTGTGTTCTCATTTTAGTTTGGAAAGATGTCAAGATGTCACCTGGGAATGTTTTGAACATTAAAAATAAAAAGCTCATAGGTTAGAAGATAGGTGCATGCATGAACAAGCGCACACACAAACACACACACACACACACACACACACACCAGACAATTCTGATATGCATTCACAGTATAGAACCACTGACATAAAAAAATGAGAAAAGGTATATAAAGACATTCACCCTCACTTATATTAATAATAAAAGGCATAGAAATTTAAACCATTTCTTAATTATCAGATTGATACAAAGTATGATAACATATTATATAGGCCAGGCTGTGGGCAAGCTGATACTCTCACCCATGTTGGTGGAAATTTAGATTGGTATAACTGTTCTTGATAGGAATTTGGCAATATCAAATAAAAAACACATTTACCTTTTAACTCAGTAGTCTCACACATAGCAATTTATCCTACTTTTTGTATTGTCTGGAAATACAAACATACTTATGTGTATGTTTATTTATTTAAGCATCATTTATGATTTTAAAATGTTAGGAAAAAAACCCTAAAAGGCCATATAGAATGGTGGTTGAATAAGCCATGGCACATCTACAAGTAGAATGCTATAGTGTGTACCTAAAAAAGAATGAGAGATATTTCTGTGGACTGATATGAAGAGAATTCTAGGATATAATGATAATTTTAACAAAAGAAAAATGCAAAAAGAAATATATCCTTAGAAGCTACTATTGTATAAGAAAGAAAAAAGAAAGGGAATTAAGAAAATACACGTCTCTGCTCAATTATGCACAAAGAAATCAAAGAAAAGAAAATTGTTACCAATGGGGTTGAGTGGGAGTTCAGTGAACAGAATGTGGGCATAGTAATACTTCCCTACGGATAGCTTTCTTTACAATTTAACCTTTCACTAGATTAGTTTATAATATAACTAAAAATATATTATCAAGGATGAGAAAGAAAAATGAAATAGGCTACAAACAGGAACAAATGTCTCTTAATGTGCATCAAGATAATCTGAGAGCTTGTTACGTTGCAAATTCTTGAGTTCCACCACATACATTCAACAGGATAGTGTGAGACCAACAGATATGATTTTAAACAAGTGTCTAAGGAAATTTACATGTAGGTGGTCTGACGACCACACTTAGAGAAACTCCTGTAATGGAAAAAAAATGATACTAGCAACTTACTTGTTTTAGGTATTGAAAAAAAATCCAATTGCTAAAATTCAGGTTCTGGAAAGAACTTGACTATTGTCACGACTAATATTATCTCTCCTACTATTAATTGCATCTAGCATAAAAAATTCATTTATTACTGTATGCTTTCAATGCACTATGGCATTTAAACCTCACATCAAGTTTAAGAGGAAACTGCACTTGAATGGTTTTGTGGCATGTTGAACATTACCTCAGTAAGTGGAAGAGTGGGGGATTCTGCCTGAGTATGGGAATTGAGTTTCACCAATCTACTATATGCTACTTCTTTGAGAGATGAGAGCATAGAGATAAGAGCAGAATCAATAACAGCTCAAGTCTAAAAATAGTGGTACAGTACCCTTGTGCAGAAATCTGAACTGGGATCAGTCTTAGTCTCAGAGAAAAGTGGGAGTGGAGATGCTGAAAAAGGCTGATCTTACCATGAAAGAAAGACAACCAATTAAAAAAAAAAAAAAAAAAAAGAGAAATAATATATTACCCAAAGCATGATTTTTAGTGAGAGAGGCTATAGTCACTATTAAGCAAAGAATGTCATCTGAACCTTGAATTCTGGTTTCATCACAGGTATCTTCTGATATTGAGTATGTTGACTGATATTTCTGATTCTCACACTATCCATTTTACAAGATAAGAATGACAACCTATAGGCTTCATAAAGGGAAATGAGAAAATAGGAGATGGAAAACTCACTCCATGTTGCTCAAATGAAGCAGAACTAAAGCCACTTAGGGTAGAATTTCATCAATTCATAAAGCTACTGGACTAGAGCATCTCTTAATTAGATAGTTTCATGCAAATTATAAAACAACAGAGAAAGGGTAGAACAAGATGGTAGAATAATACTCTCTAGAGATTGTCCCCTGAACAGGACATCAATTTTAACAACTGTCCACACACAAAAATACCTTTATACAAGCTAAAGAAACCAGGTGAGAGATCATAATATCTGGCTTCAGTGCAATAAAAAAAAAAAAAAAATTGGAGAGGGTACAAAGGACAGTTTTCCATTATGCTTATCACTTCTTCCCTGACCCTAGACGGTACAGCATGCAGAGAGATATCATTTGCTTGAGAGAAAGAGAGGGAAGTTAGTACGGAACTTTGTCCTAGACTCCAACACTAGGCCCACCAAAATAAAACTCAGCACCATACAGGCCTGCACAGCTGGAGACTCCAGGCTAGTATGCACGGGCTAAGCCACTAGACCCACCCTGGGGCCAGGCAGGACCCCATGGCCCCAGGTTCAAGCCTTAGAGACAAGTTCAATCTTCAGTCTGCATCACTGCCAGGCCTACTTCAGTGGCTCCAGGATCCAGACAGCCCACAGTGGTCTTAGACTTCTAGCTTATCTCAGTATCATGCTGGCTGTAGTTGCCATGGGCTTGAAACCACAGCAGCCAGCCTGCCCAAAATCTCTGAACAGGGTGACTGTTGAAGGGCTTTTCTAGACAAACCCAGTCTGTGAAAATTAAAATAAGTACCTACTTCTTTAAATGAGCAGGCATAATGCACAGCCACAAGAATCATGAACAATTAGGGAAACATGACATCACCAAGGGAACAAAATAAAGTGCCAGTGACAGACCCTAAAGAAATGGAGATGTATGAACTATCTGAAAAGTTATCACACACACACACAAAATAAAACTATTTTAAGGAAGCTCAGCAAACTTTAAGAAAATAAAAAGAGACAATTCAACACAATAAAGAAACAATGTGTCTAAAAGAAGAAATTTAATAGAGAGGTTTAGATAATTAAAAATAATCAAACAGAAATCCTGTACCTGAGAAATACAATACATGAAATGAAAAATGCATCAAATAGCAGAACTGATGAAGAAGAATCTTTGACCTTGAAGACAGACTATTTGAAAATATATAGTCAGAGAAGAAAAAGGAATAAGGAATAAATGAAGATCACAGTATTTATGACATAGCATCAAAAGAAAGATGTAAATATCCAGGTACAGTATAGGAAGATTAAAGTTCTCCAACCAGTTTCAATTGAAACAAGACTACCTCAAGACATATTAAAATTAAACTGTCAAAAATCAAAGATGAAGATAGTTTCCTAAAAACAGCCAGAGAAAATAAGCAAATTACATATAATGGAGTTCTAAAATGGCTAGCAGAAGACTTAGCAGGAGAAACCTTACAGGTAAGGAGAGAGTGGGATGATATGTTCAAACTGCTGAAGAAAAAAAATATTACCAATCAAGAATACTGTAAAAATCAAATCTGTGATATTACACCTGATATCACCAAAATACAAAGGGTCATGAGACTACTATGTATATCAACAAATCAGATTACCTAGAAGAATGAATAAATTCTTTTAGATTTGCAACCTACCGAGATGAATAATAAAGAATAGAAAATATGAACAGAAAAATAATAAATAAGGAGATTGAATCACTAACAGAAAGACTCCTATTGAATAAAATCCCAAGACCAGATGGCTTCAGTGCTATATTCTACCATATATTTAAATAAGAACTAATATCAATTGTTCTCAAACTCTTTTAAAAATAAAAGAGATGGGAACACTTCTAAATTCATTTAGTGAAGCCTCCATTACCCTGGTAACAAAACGAGATATGAATACTGCAAGAAAAAAAAAAATTACAGGTCAGTATCTCTATTAAACATATGTGCAAAAATCTTCAAAAAATAGTAGCAAAGCAAATTCAACAGCACATTAAATATATCATTCACCATGATCAAGTGAGACTCATTCCAGGCATGAAAGCATGGTTTAACATACACAAATCAATAAATGTGATACGTCGCATTAACAGAAGGAAGAACAAAAAACATATGATCGTTTCAATAGATGCAGAAAAATTATTTGACAAAATCCAAGGTACTTCCATGATAAAAAAAAAAAACCCTCAACAAATTAGCTATAGAAGAAATATACCTCACTGCAGTAAGGACTAAAAGCACTAAATATACTTAATGGGGAAAAGTTGAGAGCTTTTCCTCTAAGACACAGAATAAGACAAAGATGCCCACTCTCGCCACTTTTATTCAACATAGTACTGGAAGTCCTAGCTAGAGCAATTAGGAAAGAAAAAGAAATAAAAGACATAGAAATTGAAAAGGAAGAAGCTAAATTGTCCCTGTTTACATAGAAAATGATCTTATTTATAGAAAACCTTAAAGACTCAACCAAAAAACTGTTAGAACTAATAAACAAACTCAGTAAAGTTGCAAGACACAAAATCAGCATACAAAAAGCAATAGCATTTCTATAGACTAACAACAAATTATCTGAAAAGGAAATCAAGAAAACAATCTAATTATAATAGCTACAAAAAATAAAATAAAATGCTTAGGAATGAATCTAATCAAGGAGTTGAAAGAACTATACATTGAGAACTATAAAATATTGAAGACAATGCAAATAAATGGAAAGATATCTTCTGGTCATGTAATAGAAGAATTAATGTTTCAAAAATGTTTATACTACCCTAAGCAATCTACAGATTGAATGCAATCCCTATCACAATACCAATGACATTTTTTACAGAAATATAAAAAAAAATCCTAAAATGTGCATGGAACCACAGAATATCCTGAATAGTCAAAACAATCTTGAGCATAAAGAACAAATCTGGAGGCATCACATTACTCAACTTCAAAATATTCAAAATATGTTCCTACAAAGCTATAGTACAAAGCTATAGTAACCAAAACACCATAGTACTGGCATAACAACAGACACACAGACTGATGGAACAGAATAGAGAGCTCAGAAATGAATCCATTACATTTACAGCCAACTGACTTTTGAAAAACTTGTCAAGAACACACAATGAAGAAAGGAAAATGTCTTCAATAAATGATGCTGGGAAAACTGTATATCCACATGCAGAAGAATGAAATCAGACCCTTATCTCACATCAAATATGAACTGAACTCAAACTGGTTTAAAGATTGAAGGGGAAAACTCCAGGACATTGGTCTTAGCAATGAGTTTTTGGCTATGATCCCAAAAATACAGGTAACAAAATTAAAAATAGACAAATGGGATTATATTAAGTTCAAAAGCTTCTGCACAGCAAAGAAAACAATCAACAGAATGGAGAAAGCCTACAAAATAGAAGTAGATATTTGCAAACTATGTACCTCTGACTAGGTGTTAATATCCAAAGTATATAAGGAACTCAACTCAATAGCAAGAAAATATCCCAATTAAAAAGTAGGTGAAGAACTGGGATAGACATTTCTCAAAATAAAGAATACAAATGGTAAACAAGTATATGAAAAAAGGTTCACTGTCGCTAATTATCATGAAAATGCAAACTGAAACCACAATAAGCCGTCACCTCACCTGTTAGAATGGTTATTATCAAAAAGATAAAAATTAATAAATGTTGGAGAGAATGTGGAGAAAAGGCCACCCTTGCACACTGTCGGTGTGAATTTAAATTAGTATAGTTTTTATGGAAAACATTACGAAGTTCCTCAAAATTTAAAAATAGAAGTACTATGTGATCCAGAAATCCCACTACTGGGTATATAACCAAAGGCAGTGAAATTAGCATGTTGAAGACATATATGCACTTTTAGGTTTACTGCAGCATTATTTGTAATAGCTATGACATGGAATCAACCTAAATGGCCATCAATGGATAAATGGATAAAGTGTGGTATATACACACACAATAAAATATCATTCAGCCATAAAAAAGAAAGAAATCTTGTCATTTGTGACCATATGAATGAACCTAGAAGACATAATTTTAAGTGAAATAAGCCAGGCAAAGATAAATAAATACCTCATGATCTCACCCATATGTGAAATCTAAAATAGTTGATCTCGTAGAAGTAGAAAATAGATTGGTGTACCAGGGGCAGGATGGTTGCAGGGAGGGGGTTTCAGAAGATGTTTGGTGAAGGATACAAAATTTTAGTTAGACAGGAGGAACAATTTCAAGAGATCTATTGTACAACATGGTGACCCTAGTTAATAACAGTATATTGTATTCTTCAAAAATGCAAGAGAGGGATGTTGTGTTCATACCACAAAAATGATAACTATAGGAAGTAATGTATAATAAATAGTGAAATTTAGTCAATCCACAATGTATATATTTTTCATAAAATCATGTTTCATACAATAAATACAAATCTATCTGTCAATTAAAAATAAAACATTACAACATGTTGTTATTATAATTATCGACAAAAGTTATCTTTTAACGCATGTGAAATGTTTTGATTACAATATATTCAGAAGGTAGGCATCTTTTTTGTATAAGATGGTGTATATAAAATTTCTACCTTCAGGAAAAATCATGAGGAAATCTATTACAAACCACCTATTTGAAAATTTTCATAGGCTGCCATTTAATTTTAAGAGAAAATACTCATCCAAAAGTTAATTGTGAGAAATATTTTGAAAGCAAGTCAGCAGTGCTGAAATTAGCTCAAGCCTAGTCAACCTGTTCTAAATGTCTTCATGGAAGCGTCACCCAGAATGAGAGAGGACCTTGTATGATCTTTGCTTAGCACCGTTCACCCTTGATTTTCTGTTTTGTATTATAAATGCAGTCAGGTCCTGGAGAGAGACAAAGTGGAGTTGCAATCTAGATTCTTAAGACATACGAACAAACAAAAAAGCATGCAAAAAAACCAATAAGGGCACCCACTTCTCCCTATGTCATTATCTCTTCCTTCAGAAGCTTCCAAGTGTCCAGCTAAACTTCTAAGTCGCTGGATAGCAGAAATTGGCATGTGCCAATGTATGACACATTGAAGTGGCAGAACAAACGTCACTAGCTCCACTGACATCACCACCAGACACTGAACACTGAGTTCATATAGTAATCCATTCACATGTATTATTCTATTTAACCCAAAACTGGCTCTGCCTTTTGCTATTTTTCTGGTTTCCTTGGCTACCAATTAGTAAATTCCATCCTTAGCTATGAGGTTGCTAATACTTAGAGAGCTTTTGGCCCCCCAAGCGATGGTGTTAGCCTCATATAACTTGACCTTTGTTCTCAAAGAACTTAAAAGTGAAAAAAATGCAGATAAGCACTGAAATGGTGTGCTGGATTTTGATAAGGAATATAAAAGGAGAAGTTTTAATGTGCAATAGAAACACAGGAGAAGTTGCAACTCACTCTATAAATTAGAATAAGCTTTAAAGAGGAAATGTTATAAGGAATGACCTCTGTCCAAAAATATATTTTCTGCTGATGCCTAAAATCCCATCATTCATTAGGCTGCACACAGAAACAAGGCAGTGGTTTTAAGCAGGGGATTTTCAGTGGGAATATTCTCTTTCCCGCCATGCCCCCCACCTCCCCATCTCCCCACTTTTCAGACTTTGCAGAAACCAATGCACACTTACCACCTTTCTAGCACTGGTAACAGTTCCGTTTCTACCAAGCATAATATAGTTTTTCAGGATGACACGACAATCACATGTTATTCTGGTCATTACTGGGAGTCCTGTCTCCAGCTAACAGTGAGAGAAAATTTGGGGTCATACCATTATCTAGTCATTGCTTTTGGAATTCAGTTTCTCTTCTGGATATCTGTTTTCACTAGGGAGAGGAAAGTTGTTTGAGAAATGCAGAAGGGCTTCAGCCATTCTTTTCTCCTCTATCTCCGCCCCCTCTCCCCCTCCCTTTTTTTTCTCAGGCAGAGGGTAATTTGTATAGTAGCTAAAATAAAAGCAGTTTAACAGATGAAATCCATGGTCAAAGCCTGTGGACATCATTGAGGAGTTAATGAAATTTCTGTGCCTGGAACAGATTATTAGGCAACAGCTGAGATTGGAAAAAGATTAAGCTACTGAACTGCTGGCAGAACCAAAGGAAGGAGTCTAAAGTCAGCATTCATCATGCCCCATAGACGATGAACAATTCGGGAAATAGAATTGGGTGATTTGTTCTGAGCTCTTAAGACATTGTGCCCTGTCCTTCTTCGACCTAGATGAGTGGACGTTGTTTCTTTTTCGTAGTTCAGTCACTCCCCTTGCTCAAAAACTCCCCATAGCTCCCCAGTGTCTATGCATGCATAGCTTAACATTCTAGGACCTCCAAGACCCTCCCTGAAATCCCTCCCCACAGTCTATCCCATTGCTTCCCAACATAAATTATCTGTGGGGGCACATCTGGCAGTTTTTGCAAAGTAGGCATTCACTATGTTTTACTCCTTGATCTCTGTTTCCACATCTTTGTTTACATTATTGCCCCATCTGGAAACAATCCCTCCACACTTTATGTTTAACTACAAGATAAATAGTAAAACTGGGATTTTGCCTTAATTATAATAGACTAAATTGTGTGAATGCTTGCTTGCACACTGCACTGCACATGCTTGTGTCGATACCCACATGAATGAGAAATGTTTTCTGTTGACAAGGAAACTGGAGTCTTAGGAGAACAATGAAATAATCAGAAAAAAAGTCATTTTCCAACAAACTCTTAAAGTGCCCTAATCCTAGTTTTCGGTGTTTTCTAGGTGCCAGGCATTGCACTAAATGTTTTCCATAGACTACCACTTGAATTTGTCACAAATATTTGTGACTTAGGGACTGTACATGTCCCCACTTTACAGATGAGTAAATTGTAGCTCAGAAAGATTAAGTAATTTGCTTAATGTCAGTAAATCACTAAGCAGATAAACAAAATTGAGTCTCTCTGACACCAAAGTATGCATGCTTTCCACCACAGCATGCTGAAGACAAATTCAGCGTTAGTGTATAGAATGAACCAGAGACCAGAGCAAGACTAGAAAAACTGTACAATTAAATAATCCTATAGTATTCTTAGTAAGAGTTAACGGGAATATGAATAAGGGGTTGCTAGAATAATGGGGGAAAGTGACTAAAATGCTAAAATGACACCTTTAGGGATTATTATCTGCTTGGGGGCAGGATACAGAGAGTGAGAGAGAACTGTCAGAGATGATCCTAAGATTCAACTCTAATTAATGAGAGTATATGCAAAGAGAAGAAAAGGCACTCTTTGGAAGAAATGGTTTCTCTGTAACAAACTCATTGGCCAAACTTTCCTCCAGGTAAAATTCCTTCTGAGTCACCAAAAGAACAATAACAACCACAAGAGTCTTCGATTCTCTGAGTTAATGATCATCATTTGCATTGCTCTTTGCCACCCCAGCCTCTTATTCCCACATGCCTTCTGCTTTTTTCTAAAGCAGAAGTAGTAAAGGATTAGAAAAGGTTGACAGAGAATGGTTCCTCTTCCTTCAAGTCAGGCCACACTGGGGTAAAGTCAATTGGCCTGCATTTGATTTTTTATTTAACTTGTTTGTGCAATAAAATGCTTTGGATGCAGATTAACTTTGCCCACTCAATACTGCCTAATTGATTCACCTACCTTGAAGTATAAGCTTGCAAGGCCTGTGACAAATAGATTGAGAAGCCTTCTTTGCTTCATAACTGCCTCTATGCTGGATAATCCTAAATATTCTCCAGTGATAGAAACTTCCAGAGTTGGAGGCAGGAGATACAAGTGTCCTCCTATTCTAGTAGTGGTGCATTTGTTTTATTGGGTTGCATAATCTGTTTGTGCTGGTATAACAAAATAACTGAGACTGGGTAATTTGTAAACAACAGAAACTTATTTTTCACAATTCTGGAGGCTGAAAGTCCAAGATCAAGGTGCTGGAAGGTTCTGTGTCTGGTGAATTCCCAGTGTATGCTTCCAAGACGGCACCTTGTTACTGCATCCTCTGGAGGGGAGGAAAACTGTGTCTTCACATGGCAGAAGAGACAAGAGAGCAAGAGAGTGCTCCTTTCAACTTCAAGGCCTTGTGTAACGGTGCTTATCCCATTCGTGAGTGTGGAGCCCTCACAACTTCATCACTTCCCAATGACTATAGCTCTTACTACTCTTTCATTGGGGATTAAGTTTCGACATAAACATTGGAGGGAGAACCATCACACAAACGATAGCATTGGATGATTATAAAGGTGTGAGACCATTAATCCAGGGACAGTATGGGGAATCATTATATAGTGAGCATAGTATGGACCAGAAACTATATTTATATAAGCACACAATCTCTTGTTTATCCAAGAAAAGCTTCTGTGATAAATACTGCAATTCAAACTTTGAGGATATGGAAACGGATGTACCTAAATTAGCACAGTTAGGAAATGATGGAGCTAAAATTCTAACCCAGATTTCTCTAACACCTAATCCCATCTATGCTCTCACAATACTGCTTCTCTCCCTGTCAACCAGAGCCCCAGTACATTTCCTCTCTAAAAATGAACCGTAAGAGGTGTTATATCAGAGATTTAGAACTGAGGGCAACGTCAAAAATGCATTATGACAAGATTGATTCTTAACAACCAAACTCAACTGCTCACTGCACATAGCCTCAGACTAAGGGGAGGGAGGTGCCCTCCCTCTAGGGTGTGTGACAAAGGTGGTGCTGAATTGTAGGATGTGGAATGGAAGGGGCCTTTGATCACCAAACAAAGCAGTTGCTCTAGCAAGAAATGATACTGAAACAATCAGCCCCTGCCCCAGCCACAGATTCAGGCAGCAGCCTCAGGGCCTGTCTCCAGTACAAAGCAAGCACCAGGTTTCCTCTCCAAACCTGACTGTGTTGTTCCTATTTGATCACCAAATGGAGGCACCTCCTGCAGAGAGAAAAGGCATCTGATAGACTTTGCTCACAGTTGTGCCTGTGGCTGCCCCTGCTCAGGCCCATCTCCCATCTTTCCTGCTGTGTTTTTTCCATACTTGTACAAATGCATGCATTATGCTCCCCTAGCCTACAGGCCATGGTACACATAAGAGGGAGTCCTTCTTGAGAAAGCTGCACACATATGGAATCTTTCCTTTATTCCTTCTGCTATTTATTGATACTCATCAATTGAATAGCTGATTGTACTACTGTAAGCAATATAAAACATGAACTATACCCCTGAGGAACTCACAGATTAGTGGGAGAAAGAGATGTGATAACACTGGCTATATAACACATAGTAGCATTGTAACATAGAACATGAGAGATGAGTGTGGTGTTTAAATAATCTAAAGTAGAATCCATAATGAAGGATAGAATTAGAATGAAAAAGTAACTTTTACATATGTGTGTGTGTGTGGTGGGGGGACAGAGAGAGAAAAAAAGAGAGAGAGAAAGAGAGAGAGATACCTACTCTTTCTAGATATTGTTGTTGAATATTGATTGCATGGGTATTGGCAATAGAGTAGTGAACAAGTCAGACTAGACTGCTACCTTAATGGGGCAAGGAAGACACATAAAAAACAAGTACTCAAATGTAAAAGATAATGCCAGATAATTCAGGCCATAAAAAAATTCGCACAGGGCAATGTGATACTGAGTTACTCAGGAGTAAGAAAAACATTGAATAATATGGTTACAGAGACCATCTGAAGAATTGACATTTAAGTTCACTTGTTTTATTCCCATAAATTTAGGGGTATAAGTGTTTTTTGTCACACAGATGAATTGTATAATGGTGCAGTCAGGGCTTTGAGTGTGCCCACCACCAGCATAGTGCACATTGTACCCAATAAGTAATTCTTGATCCCTCACCGAAGGGGAACTCCCACTCTCCCTTTTCCTTAATTTCCAGTATCCATTATACCACTTTATGACCATATATACCCATTGTTTTGCACCCACTTGTGAGAGGATGTGGTATTTGTTTTTTCATTCCTGAGATACTTCACTTAGGATAATGGTCTTCAGTACCATCCAAGATCCAGCAAAACACATTATTTCATTCTTTTATGGCTAGGTAGTATTCCATAGGTGTGTGTGTGTGTGTGTGTGTGTGTGTGTGTGTGTGTGTGTGTGTGTATCACATTTTCTTTATCCATTTATTAGTTGATGGCACTTAGGTTGACTCTATATCTTTGCAATTGTGAATTGTGTGATAAACATTTGTGTGCAGGTGTCTTTTTGATAAAAGCTTCTTTGCTTTGAGTAGATACCCAGTAGTGGGATTGCTGGACTGAACGGTAGGTCTACTTTTAGTTAACTTGAGGAATCTCCATACTGCTTTAGTTATTTGAAGAATCTCCATAGATGTTATATTAATTTACATTCCAATCAACAGTGTATAAGCATTCCCTTTTCATCCATCCACATCAATATCTGTTGTTTTTTGATTTTTTAATAATGGTCATTCTGACAGGGGTAAGGTGGCATCACATTGTGGTTTTAATTTGCGTTTCCCTGGTAATTAGTGATGTTGAACTTTTTTTTATATGTTTCTTGGCCATTTATATATCTCCTTTTGAAAAAAAATCTGTTCATATCTTTTGACTAATTTTTAATGGGATTATTAGTTTTCTTTTTTCTTGTTGAATTGTTTGAGTTGTTTGTATATTCTGAATATTAGTCCATTGTCAGAGGTATAGTCTGTGAATATGTTCTTTCATTTTGTAGGTTGTCTAGTTTTTCCATTGATAATTCCCTTTGACATGCAGAAACTTTTTAGTTTAATTAAGTCCCATTTATTTATTTTTGTTTTTGTCATACTTGCTTTCTGTAGTATTAGTCATAAATTCTTCACTTAGGCCAATGTCCAGAGGAGTTTTCCTACATTTTCCT
Source organism: Microcebus murinus (assembly GCF_040939455.1). Lineage (NCBI taxonomy): Eukaryota > Metazoa > Chordata > Mammalia > Primates > Cheirogaleidae > Microcebus > Microcebus murinus. The sequence goes on along the minus strand of NC_134115.1, from coordinate 78,522,826 downwards.
CTAGAGTTTTCATGTTGTCAGGTCTTAAATTTATGTCTTTAATCCATGTTGAGTTGATTTTTTGATATGATGACAGAGATCTAGTTTCATTCCTTTGCATGTGGTTATCCAATTTTTGCCAGCACTATTTATTAAATAGAGTGTCTTTTCCCCAGTGTATGTTTTTCTTCATTGTTGAAAATCAGTTGGTTGTAGCTGTATGGTTTAGACTCTTTTCTGTTACATTGATCTATGCGTCTGCATTTATACCAGTATGATGCTGTCTTGGTTACTATGTCCTTATGGTATAACTTGAAGTGAGGTAATGTGATGCCTCCAAATTTTTTATTTTTGCTTAGGATTGCTATTCCTAGCCAGGCTCTTTTTGATTCCATATAAAATTTAGGCTTTTTTTCATTTTTTGTTTTTTTTTTCCTTTTATTTTATCATATTATGGGGGTACAAATAAAAATTTAGGCTTTTTTCCCTAATTCTTTGAAAAATAATATTGGTATTTTGATGGGCATTGCATTGCATCAGTAAATCACTTTGGGTAGTATGGACTTTTTGATAATATTAATTTTTCCAATCCATGAGCATGGGATGTTTTTCCATTTGTTTGTATTATCTATGATTTTCTTCATGAATGTTTTGTAGTTCTTCTTGTAGAAATCTTTCACCTTGGTGAAAGGTATATTCTTGGGTATTTTATTTTCTTTGCAGTTATTGGAAATGGTATTGACTTCTTGATTTGACCCTCAGCTTTACTGTTGTTAGTGTATTCTACTGATTTGTGTACATTTATTTTGTAACCCGAGATTTTCCTTAATTTTTTATCAATTCTAGGAGTCTTTTAGAGGACTCTTTAGGATTTCCTAGATATAGCATCATATTATAAGCAAATAGGGATAGTTTGACCTCCTTTTTTTCTGATTTGGATATCCTTTATTTCTTTCTCTTGCCTGATTGCTCTGGTTAGGACTTCCAGTACCATGTTAAATAAAAGTGGTGACAGTGGGCACTGTTGTTTTGTTCCAGTTCTTAGGGAAAATGATTTAAACTATTCCCCATTCAGTATGTTGTTGTCTGTGGGTTTGTCATATATGGCTTTCATTATTTTTAGGTATGTTTCCTTTATGTCTAGTTCATTGAGGGATTTTTATCATGAAGGGGTGCTAAATTTTATCAAATGCTTTTTCTCATCTATTGAGATAATTATATGCTTTGGTTTTTAATTCTGTTTATGTGGTGAATCACATGTATTTATTTGCATATGTTGAAATATCCTTGCATCTATGGAATGAAACCCACTTGATCATGATGAATTATCTTTTTGATGCTTTGTTGGATTCAGTATAGATGCCAATTTGTCTTTGTAGGTCTGATAGAATTTGGTAGTGAATTGGTCTGGTCCTGGGCTTTTCTTTGTTGGGAGATATTTCAATCTCACTACTTGTTATTGAGTTAAAATTTAAAGAAAAAGGAGTCACTGTAAGATTGAATGTCACATAGGAAAAGTCATGATAAAAGAACTTGGGCCAAAAATATCTCCCACAATGATGTTTAAAATCTCACTATTGTTTGTTGACCTTGTGTGGCAAATAGGAAAATGCCAGTTTCAGATCTCTTGCTGTAGGGCATATAGCTGACTAATATCCTCAGCTACAGCCTCCATGGATCAACCAAGATCATGGCTCTCAGGGACTGATAACAAGCAATGTCTTAGCACATTAGTGGTATTAAAGCAGGCCCACTTTAGTGAGATAAGGAACTAATAGATTTGGTGAGATTTACTCAAGGTCTCCCTACTGGCCTGGCAGATATTTTGTTGGAACTTTGCTACAGTATAAAACTCTTCCTATTCCAATTTCACTTTTCCCTCTCCCTCCAAAAATGTCAGACTTGCAACACAGTCCACAAGCTCTGTCATTTCCCACTTCCAATGCCAATTAATTCTTTATATATCTTGTCCTTTGTTGGCTTCTACTTCTAAGTGGACCGAAATGTACACAACTATGAGTAGGGATTACTCAGTAGGGATCCTAACTTGAAAGGATCAAATTAGAAAATTACAAGGTGAGTGTTAAAGACTACAGAGCTTCTAAAAATTAGAGTCAGTGAAATATGCACAAATGAATAGTAATATGTACTTAGATGAAGAGACTGAAAGTACCAGGGGCAAGAATAACTGTGGGGCCAAGAGAAGTAAAATCCAGTGTCAGGCAGCCATAGTTAGGAAGTAGGCAGAGATCAGGGGGAAAAAAAAATCTCCCAATAAAAAAAGTCCTATGCCAGATGGTTACCCAGCTGAATTTTACCAGACCTACAAAGAAGAAATAGTACCTATACTATAGAAACTATTTCATAACATAGAGAAGGAAGCAATCCTCCCCAACTCATTCTATAAAGCCAGTACACCAAAGCCAGAAAAGGACACAACAACAATAACAACAACAACAAAAAAAAACTACAGACAAATATCTCTTATAAATGTAGATACAAAAATTCTCAATAAAAACCTACTAAACTAAATTCAACTGCATCAAAAAACAATATGCACCATGATCAAATGGGCTTCATCTCATAAATACAACGATGGTCCAGCATAAACAAATCTATAAATGTGATTCACAACAAAAATAGAAGTAAATACAAAGACCATATGATTCTCTTAACAGACACAAGAAAAGGCATTTGACAAAATCAAGTGCCTTTTTATGATAAGAACTCTTAAAAAATAGATGTAAATGGAACATACCTCAATATTATAAAAGTCATATAGGACAAACCCATAGCCAACATCATACTGAATGGGGAAAAATTGACAGCATTCCTTCTTAGAACTAGAACCAGGCAAGATTGCCCACTATCACTATTTCTATTCAACACAGTGCTGGAAGTTCTAACCAGAGCAATCAGACAACAGAAGGAAATTAATGGCATCCAAATGGGGGCAGAAGGGATCAAACTATTACTCTTTGCTCACAATATGATCTTATATCTAGAAAACCCCAGAGATTCTCCAAGAGACTCCTGGAACTGATAAATAAATTCACCAAAGTCTCAGGTTACAAAATCACTGTACACAAATCAGTAGCATTCTCATATGCCAACAACAGTCAAGCTGAAAATCAAATCAAAATCTCAATATCTTTCATAATAGCAGCAAAGTAAATAAAATACCTAGGAATATGTTTAGTAAAAGAGGTGAAAGACCGTTACAGGGAACACTACAAAACACTGAGGGAAGAAATTGCAGAGGATATAAACAAGTGGAAAAACATACAATGCTCATGGATCAGCAGAGCCAACATTGTCAAAATGTTTATACTACCCAAAGTTATATACAGATACAATGCAATCCCCATGAAAATACAAACATCATTTTTTTACAGATCCAGAAAATTTTTTCTATGCTTTGTATGGTACCAGAAAGGATGCTGAATAGCCAAAGCACTTTAGGCAAAAAGAACAAGTCAGAACACATCATTTTTCCAGACTTCAAGCTATACTATAAGTCTATAGTAACCAAAACAACATGATACTGGCACAAAAACAGAAGAACAGACCAATGGATCAGAACAGAGAACCGAGAGATAAAACCATCCTCATATTGCCATCTGATCTTTTACAAAGAAAATAAAAACAGACACTGGGGAAAAAGAATCCTTATTCAATAAATGGTGGTGGAAAATTGGATAGTCACATGTAGAAGACTAAAACAGGATCCACACTTCTCACCAGTCACAAAAATCAACACACAATGGATGATGAACTTAAACCTAAGACATGAAACTATAAGAAGTCTAGAAGAAGAGGTTGGAAAAACTCTTATAGATATCAGCCAGGTCAAAGAATTTATGAAGACACCAAAATCTATCTCGACATCAACAAAACTAAATAAATAGAATCTTATCAAATTAAAAAGCTTTTGTACAGCCAAAAAACAATCAACAGAGTGAATAGACAACCTACAAAATGGAAGAAAATATTTGCATGCTATATATCTAATAAAGGCCTGATAATCTGAATCTACAAAGAACTCAAGTGCATCAACAAGAAAACACCAAACAACCCCATTAAAATTGAGCAAAAGAAACGAATAGAAGCTTATCAAAAGAAAATAGACTAATGGGCAACAAACATGAAAAAATGTTCAACATCTCTAGTCATCAGGATATGCAAATTAAAACCATAATGAGATATCACTTAACTACAGTAAGAATGGGTTTTATGAAAACATCCCCAAACAACAGATGCTTGCTTGTATGCAAAGAGAAAGGTATACCTATACACTGTCAGTGGGACTGCAAACTAGTATAACCTCTATGAAAAGTAGTATGGAGATACCTCAAAGAACTAAAAGTAAACCTACCATTTGTTCCAGCAATAGCACTACTGGGTATTTACCCAAAGGAAAAAGAGACATTTTATAAAAAAGAATCTTGTATTTGAATGTTTATAGCAAGACAATTCACAATTGCAAAGATGTGGAAATAACCCAAGTGTCGATCAATACATGAGTTTATTAATAAAATGTGGCATATGTATACCATCAAGTATTATTCAGCCATTAAAAATAATGGTGAACTAATACCTTTTGTAACAACTGGATGAAATGGATAACATCTTTTAAATGAAGTGTCTCAAGAATGGAAAAACAAACACTGTACATACTCACTACTAAATTGGAACTAACTGATCAATACTCATATGCACATCTGGTAGTAAAATTGAATGGATATCAAGCAGGTTGGAGGGTGGAGGAAGGGATAGGTAAATTCACACCTAATGGGTACAATTCACACTATGTGGGTGATGTACACACTTATAACTTTGACTCTAACTGTACAAAAGCAATTCATGTGATGAAAACGTTGGTACCCCTGTAATATTCTGAAATAAAAATTAATTAATTAAAGAAAGAAAGAAAGAAATATGGGCTCTTCATAGGAAAAAAGACAGTGCGTTTGAGGAGAGGAGTTGAGAGAAAAATATTAATAGCATTTGGAAGGAAAGTCTAGAATTACCTGCCACCCACGTTCTAGCTTCCAGTGAGCTATATCATTTTTACTTGGATTATTCCATTTCCCATTGGGAACCATTTGTTAGCAATATCCTTTTTGATGTGTTTAATTTTGGACCTCTGCTCTGAGAGCTTTCCTTATCTATTTCTGATAGAAATACGGCATAGAATGCCAATTTCCCCTCAATTCCATGTGACTTCAGTTTTTTGTTTTGGGATTTTTTTTCCTCATGATATCCTTGTTCTTTCCTTTTAGGTCCCAAAGACTCTCCCTTTAGCACTGGCCTCTACTTTTAACCAATCTGACGTCCCTTCATGATTTTTGACAGAAGCTTTGTTTTTCTATAACAATGGTACCCAACAGCACACTGGTGTACTGCAAGCCCATCCCGGATGAGTCACCAGATGTTGATGTCTAATTCCCTCTGGCCACAACTACAAAGACATATCATGGAGTAATGTTTATCTGATGAAGCACTGAGCTGAGAAGCTTGTGCAATGCTGACCTCTCACTACCAATAAGAGGTAAGAGGTGTGTAACACATCAGATGAGAGAAAAGAATGATGGGGAATTTACTGAAACATTTGAGTACTTAGTTTCATGAGATTGTAAGAAAGTTCTACAGGGCAGTAAACAGTTTTGAAATAGCAAAGCAGCGACAAAGGGTAACTGAGTGAAGGCTGCAGTAGCTGGATGTTTTTATAGACTCTGGGAGGCATTGTTATACCGTGGTAGTGATTATGTTATAATTGCTACGGACTTGTTTAGTATTATTTTGAGTCTCTGTGTGCCTTCAAGTGAGACAACAGAAATTCTAGTATTGGAATGTGTGCTGCAAACCATAGCTATTTCTCGCCACTGCTGCGTGGGCTTGCCCACAGTCGTCTGTTCACTGTGACTGTCATTCATATAAGCCAGAGGGTATGCACATGAGTGAGTGCCTGTGAGTGACGTTTTCTGACCAGGAAAACATGAAAACTGAAAATCTGAGTTTATTACCAAGGACTGTGGACTGAAGGCTTTGTGGACTATAAACTGTAATAAATCATTTACATAAATTAAGAAATAAAAAGAATTCAGAGAATATGTTATAACTCAGTGGGAAAGAGACATAGGTCCAAATGATGGACTCTAGCTTGGTGACAAGATGAGGACCAGTGGCATTTGTGCTGTGTGCTTTCCTTGTACTAAATATCATTAAGGGACATTTCATTTGTTGCAATACATCTGGGACCTTCCCACAAACTTACATAATGAGGTGGTTGCTAAATTAGATTATTATACTCACAGTATTATCCCAAGAGAGTGGAAATTTTACTCTACCTCATTCTGTAGCACGTGTTTCCCTTAGTCTGGTGTCTGCACAACAGTTCAGCATGAATATTTAGTTCTAGCCATACTGACCACCTTCACATTGATAATACCATCTTCCACATACTCCAGGAACCATGCAAAAGCATTACAGATATCATCTCAAATCCTCAAAACAGTCACATAGTATGCATATTTTATTATTATCACAACTTTGCATGACAATAAGCAGAGAAACTGAGACATAGTGAAGTTATAAAATATACAAAAGTCTCATGGCTGATAAATAGCAAATATCTGGATCTGAGCTCAAAACTTGGAATTCTGAAGCCTACACTTTTTCCTTTTCACTATCTAATTTTCAAAAAGATACTAGTTTTGTTTGCATATTTTTATTTAATTTTAGATTCTTAACTATTTTCCTTAGGCATTAAGGAGATACAACCTTCTCCAGATCTGGGGATTAAAGGGAGTTGGAGTGATTAAGCAAGGGCGCTCGTCTAAAAGGGACTAGGGAATTGGGCAGTTTATTATGTTTCCTTGTACAGACGATGGTATGAGGCAGAGGCCCAGTTATTGGAATTAGCATAAGGGTTAGGTTCAGTCAGTTGCAAGAAAGGATTCTAGATAGAATAAGGGTACGCATATTTGGACAAATAGTATCATGGTTGATGCAGGGTTGAGTTACTATATTTACTGTGGCAAGGATGCATCCTTGCTAAGACATGTGTGTAATGTCATGACAATAGTTGGGTGAACTTGAGTCTGTGTTTGATCCTTCAGTACTATGAAAAAAATGCCAAACATGAATGTTTGAGATTTTGTTGAAAACATCTTGCAAACCTTCATTAAAAGAAAAAAAAAGTGACGATAGACCTATGTCAAGGTTTGTTTACTTGGGAAAAAAGAAAAAGAAAAATGCAAGGAGATGTTGAGAATTGGAGATTCAAACAGAAGCATCACAATTGAATCGCTGCAAAGATCGGAAGGGCAGAATAGACCTCCAGGGGAAGTCTCTGGAGCTTTTTCAACTCCATTCCTTTCTCTAGTCATCAAGTGATGGAGATTTGTTGAACATGACACCTGGCTGCTCTGCATTATGGATTTGAATGGAGAGACAAAAGAGAGAGCTAATTGTTTTCCATGCATTCGAGTTTAATTCAGTGCACTTTTAATTAGGGCTCTGATGGGACTGGGAATCAGTTACTTCTGCACAGGCAGCTCCTGACAGCAGGTGACTGTGTAGAGGGAAGGGATTATTATGGAAGCCACTAAGGTTACGTTGGTATCAATGTAAGAGTCACCTAGGATGTACTGGGAAATGTCAGCCCTGATGGCAACGGTGACCCATTCAAGATGAAAAGCACTCGGCAGGATGTGATATCTTGGGGCTTAGCTAACATGTAAAAGGCAGCTAGGTTCAGAACTGGTAGAAGAGAGTCACAAATATTATCTCATTCCTGAGAAAGAAAGAACCTCATATTTACTGAGCGAGTTTCCTATGGCATGGGAGCACAGAGCCGTAGACTAAAAGCTACGTTTGGTATGTAAATTACCAATGTTAATTTATTTATAGATAATTATTTTTGTAACAATAAAATTTATTTTGCATCTAATTTTATATTCAATATGTCAGACACTTACACAGCACCTTTTTGCATAGAAATATCTAGAGGATGTACCAAGAAATCCACTGGGAAAGAAGAGAAGGCACTTTTCTAGGTATTTACCCCCTATGACGTGTGTTTTATTAATGGATTGTAGAACACCTATAGAACACCTGTAGAACACCAGGTTCTTTTAACACTCACAATTATCTCCCCCCCCCTTTTAAACTTTACTCTTTATTTAAGAAAGGAAACTTTATAGATCCTGGTTATCAGCCTTTTATTGAATGTATAGCATGCAAATATTTTCTCCCATTCTGTAGGTTGTCTATTCTCTAAGGGTTGTTTCCTTGGCTGTGCAGAAGCCTTTTAATTTGATCAGGTACCATTTATTTATTTTTGTTGTTGCTGTGATTGCTTTTGGGGTCTTCTACATAAATTGTTTGCCTAGGCTTATGTCTATAAGAGCTTTTCGAACATTTTCTTCTAGAATTCTTATAATTTCATGTCTTAGATTTAAGTCTGTTATGCACCGTGCATTGATTTTTGTGAGGTTAGAGGATGTGGATTCTATTTCCGTCTTCTACATGTGGCTATCCAATTTTCCCAGCACCATTTATTGAACAGGGATTCTTTACCCAAGTGTATGTTTTTGTCTGCTTTGTTAAAGATCAGATGACTATATGAGGATGGTTTTATATCTGGGTTCTCTAACTTTACACCCATTTGCAACTGTGAAAATTAAAATTGAGCGTTGATAAGTGACTTTCCCAGATTTACAAAGCTAGTAAGTACTAACATCAAGCATCAAACTCAATTCTATTCTACTCCTAAGTTTCATTTCCTGTCTACCCAGTTCTTGACTTGAGCCTCTAACACATTTTTATTATTTCTGGCTTCTGTAGTAATCATTAAAGTATATTTCCACCAAGAGAAAGAAAGTGTAAACTGTGAGTTTGGTCTGTAAATTACCAATGTTAATTTATTTATAGATAATTATTTTTGTAACAATAAAATTTATTTTGCATCTAATTTTAGATTCAATATGTCAGATACTTACACAGCACCTTTTTGCATAGAAATACCTAGAGGATGTAGCAAGAAATCCACTGGGAAAGAAGATAAGGCATTTTTATAGGTGTTCACTACCTATGACATGTGTTTTATTAATGGATTGTAGAACACCTGTAGACAACACCTTGTCAAATCCTTTCCCCCCAGTTTTAGTGGTTTACCTCAATATAAACTAATATGCACTGGTATAAAATAAGTAAAGTAGTATAGAAAAAGTGTTAAATATAAGTTGGACATTATGACTCTCAAATGTTCTGCTGAAGCAATGCCCATGGGAGATATTGGGTAGCTGTTAAAATTTTTTATCAGATTGTGTTTATTTACTTTTGATAAAAGTATCTCTCTTACCAACATATTCAGAATCCCAAGACTGCTGTTTAATACCTCAATCAAGTAGGAAGGTGCTTAGTGTTGTCACAACACTCTTAGTGACGTATCTATCTCTACTTCCCTGTTCAATGGCTTGAGTGATTTTTCACAAAGAAGAAGAGTGCAGCCCAAATGATTCCTAGTTTTCTCTCCAAAACAACAGGGAATCCTAATAAACTCCTCTTCATTGTTGTGCCTGGACTACTGCAATAGCTCCCTAAATCTTGACTTTCTGGGTTTTATTGTTTGTTTGTTTTAGCAGTACTACAGCTTGGCTTTATTTATTACAAAAATAAATTATTTTTCTCTATCATAGGAGAAAACAATAAAAAATAAAATAAAACTTAAAGTTGATTACTTTGATTCTTCCTACATCATTCGTACTACTCTAACCTGTGTTCATTCTTCTATGCTTTTGTCTTTTCGTATAGATTTTAGAATAAGCTTACCAATGCCTATATAAAATTTTGTTGGGATTTTTATGAGAATTGCATTCAACTTATAGATAAACTAAGATCAATTAGAATTAACTACTATCTTTATAACATTGAGTCTTCCAATTCATGGACAGAATTTATCTTTCCATTTATTTACGTCATCAATATTTTTCATCAGCATCTTGTCATTTCTGGGATACAGTTAGTACACATGTCTTGATAGATGTATTCATATGTATTTCATCTTCTTTGGAACAATTGTAAATAGTATTATGTTTTGAATATCAGTTCCCACATGTTTATTGTCAGAATACAGAAATGTCATTGATTTTTGCACATGTTGTATAGATCTTATCTCTGTTGACATTTTTGAATTATTCTAGGAGATTTTCATAGATTATTTGGAATTTTTTACATAGACAACCATGATATATATATGACTTTCTGTTTCTATACTTGCTTCCTTTAAAGCTAACCTCCCTACAGAAGATCAAATAATATATTTAACTATTTTATAGTAAAAACAAAACATATACAAACATACAAAATAAATTCACAGGTTAAAGGATCACTAGAAGGCATACACTTTTGAAATCGCTAGCAAGAATAAAAATAGAACTTTGCTGTCCCTCTGGGAAGCCCCTCTATGTGTTTAGATGTGTACCTCCACTAGAAACAACCCCTGCCCTAATTTTATAGCAATCCCTTCTTTATGTGTGTTTAAAAAATTGTTTTGCCACCACATATCCTTGATTATTCTTGCTTATATTTTGACTTATGTTTATGAAATTCTTTTAATCTGTAACCACCACTGTTCCTTCCTTTTCTTTTTTCTTACAATTTATCTGTTACATAGCTCACGGCATTTTGTAGAGTTTCCCACAGTCTGGCTTTTGTTAATTACAAGGTCTTGGTGCAGGTCAACACATTCCTTCGAGCTGCGAATTGGCAGCTGGATCCAGAGCCTGATCACACTCATGTTCATTCCTTTTGGCAAGACTAGGGGTGGCGGTTTGTGCTTTCATCTGGAGGCACATCATGTCGGCTTCCTTCTCTTTTGGACATGTTCTCAGTTGTTGCTGCTCAACGCCTGAACCCATTAATTCATTTAGCTGACAAACAATGCTATTCAAATCATTCCATCTCTGTCTTTATTTAAGAGTTGGAGTAACTTCATAAAGAAATGTTTCCCTCATCTACTGTTGAGGTACAGTTTTTAGGGGAAATGTAGGATAAGCATCTGAGTTTTTTCCCCTGAATTACCAGTTTTATAAATAAAGGTTTGATTCCCTACTATCTTCCAAATGTGACCAATTAGTTTTTGATACTGTTTTGTTTTGCCTTAAATATCATCAAAAACTCATGGATTTAAACATATTTGATAGGTTTCAACCAATTGCAATTACTGTTTATTTTGAAGCTCAATTGTCTCATCTTTGGCCAGTGAGAACATCCTTAGAAATGAATGGCCTATTTGACATGTCTTTAGTAGTCTTTGATTGCTTCCCAATATCTGGAATGGCAAGATGTTCTAGGATCATCTTACACATTTCCCAACATGGTAGTAATTATTTTTCTCTCTTTTTAAAAATGGTAATACTTATTTCTACATGAAATCTCACTCCTTTTTTTTAAAGTGGAAAATGATGTTTCAATAACACATTCGTGCACTATTTGTGCTCACCACTACTGATCTAATTATTGGCAATGCCTCTTCTTTAGACAAAACTAGAAGAAAAAGCAAGATAACTATAGATATAAATATAGATATTGATATATAGAAATAGATATGGGGAGAAAAGTATTGTACTATTAATAATACTTTCAATTCAAACTTAGGATTAGAGGGATCATTATGTGTTTGTTTGCTTCTTTTTCTTTTTCTTTTTAATTTTTTTTGAGACAGAGTCTTGCTTTGTTGCCCAGGCTAGAGTGAGTGCTATGGCGTCAGCCTAGCTCACAGCAACCTCAAACTCCTGGGCTCAAGCAATCCTGCTGCCTCAGCCTCCCAAATAGCTGGGACTACAGGCTTGCACCACTATGCCCAGCTAATTTTTTATATATAATATTAGTTTGCCAATTAATTTCTTTCTATTTATAGTAGAGATGAGGGTCTTGCTCTTGCTCAGGCTGGTTTCGAACTCCTGACCTCGAGCAATACGCCCGCCTCAGCCTCCCAGAGTGCTAGGATTACAGGCGTGAGCCACCGCGCCTGGCCTGTTTGCTTTTTTTTAAAAGCTTGATTTTTCTAACATCTGCCTCAACCTTCTTGACGATATATTGGATAATATAATTAAAATAGTTCATATGCTTTCATTTACTTTATCCCACATTATCTACAAAGTATTCTTACAATAATAGTACTAACACCACCACCACTCAGAGCTATGAAAGAAAGAAAGAAAGAAAGAAAGAAAGAAAGAAAGAAAGAAAGAAAGAAAGAAAGAAAGAAAGGAAGAAAGAAAGGAAGGAAGAGAGAAAGTTAATTCTCTAGCAGATTCCTTAAGAGATTATCAGAACATTCCCTTAGTTCTTACAGATTGATAATAGTTTATGCTCTTTATAAGTGAGCATCAATTTTGCTTGATAATAACTCTTACCTCACTTTTTCTACCTTTCCATAGTAAATGTATTACTCTGTTTTCTTCTGACATAAAACACTGCTGCTGAAAAGTCTGATGATAATTTTTCTTTCCCTTATAAATCACTTGATCTCTTTGCCTAGATGCCCTAAGGATTTTTTCTTATTTAAAGTCTAGCAATTTTGTAGGAATATGTCTAGGTGTGATTTTCCTGGGTCAATATTCTCAGGTATGTAACACACATTTTTCAATATGTAGTTTTAAATCTTTTTATTTCAAGGAAGGTTTATTGAATTACAACTTTCATTATTTGTTCTTTTCTTGTGAGTTTTTTTTTTCTCTTTTGTGACTCTAATGTGTATAATAGATCTTTGCTTATCTTAATGTCTGTCAGTATTTGTTAGATTATCTTTATTTTCCTTAATTTCTTTCCTTTTTTTCTTTTACTCCATCTATTTATCATAAAGCCTTGTTTCACATGTTTACTGATTTTTATATTTTTGGGGTTATGACTTTTCATATAAACTTCATTCTTTTGATTTTTTTCTTTTATTTTATCAACACATGTTTGTGTTCTTTATAATTCTGATGTTTCCTTGTTTTTGAGGTCTTATATCATTTACAAATCTCTTTTATCATGTTGTTTATAGAGATATTTTACTGTTTTGCTCTGTTCTGTGTACACGTTTTTCTGAGATGCTTTCATGTTCTAAAGGGATGTTGCTGTCCCTTGTCTCCTTTAGTCTTGCAAAAACTTTGTGTGAGAGTTAGTCTCAATGTCTCTGTTGTTTAGATATATGGGGAATTAGTTTTCTTGAACTTTTAAATGGAGGAGTGATTTAGCGTAGTTTTTCTATCTTTTCTGAGCTCTCTCAACTGTTACAATCACATACATTAAAAAATAGGATTTCTTGCTCTCAAATTTTCTGAGTCTGTTCCCCTCTCCACCTTTTATCAGAAAATCATCTTTCCTGGCTCTATGTTGTCACTGCTCTGCATGGTTTTGATTTCATTCCCAGCAATTTCTCCTAAGTGTGAGACCATGTCCTAGGAGGGAGGCCTGATGAATAAATAGTTCAACGTGGATTACCTGCTCAAGCTCTGCGAGTCCTTGTCACAGACCCTTTGCCTTCATCTGGCTAAAGTCCCTTCATCTGCTCTTTGCAAATTGACTTGCTGTGTTTCTAGTGAATGTCTGTTGACTATTTTGGGTTTTGATTTCCTGTTGCTTCCCTCTGTTTTTTATCACACAAATGTTAATATTATGCAGTTCCTATGGATGCTAGCAATTAGCCTTATAGTTCAATGTTTCTGAAAATATCCAGTCACCTCATTTTGTTGTAAATGTAACTCAGTGGTTTCTTGGCTTTGTTATTTAGTTTCTCTGTTTTAGGTAGACATTAAGAGAGAATTAAACTATGCCATTACCATCATCTTTCCAGAATACCCCCTACATAATTTTTCTGATGCAAAGCAAATTATGTTACATTCTTATCTAACACTCTCCTATTATTTCTCAACTCATTTATGATGAAATTAAAACTTCTCAACCTAGATTATAAATCCTTTTAGCAAATTTCCACTGCCCATCCCTTCAAACTTATGTTTCACTTCTTAGTGGGTTCTAGAACTTTCTCCTCTAGACTCTTTACGTTCTCCCTATATGTTCTTCCTTCTGATTTTTATGTGTCTGTCTCCTTCATTTTGTTAAAACTTCAGCTTAAGTGTCTTCTTCTCTAAGAGATCCTCTCAATCCTTATAACCTAAAAAAAACCCACCAAGTCACCATTGTATGACCTATATTAATTATTTACTCAGCACTTACTACTAACTAACATTTTTGTGGCTTATGTACTCACTTATGTGTTAAATCTGGCCAGTCACCTATTTTTGTGAAGACATTTTCATTGGAACACAGCCATTTATCTCACTATCCTCTATGACTGCTTTTGTGCTATGATGGTAAAGTTGAGTAGTTGCATCAGAGACCATATGGTCCTCAAAGCATAAAATATTTACTGTCTGGCTATTTACAGAAGAAAAAAAAAAAGTTTTCCAACCTCCTGTTAGTTCATTGTCTTTTTCTTCCACTCAAACATAAGTTCCATGGTAATTTGGGCCTTGTCTGTCTTTTCAGTACTTTAATCTCCTCATCAATATTAGTAGCCAGCATATGGTAAGCAATCTCTAAATATTTGTACATGAATTAACTAAGGTCTTGAATTGTCAGCATCATTTTTGAGTCTATCACATGGTACTTTTTAAAAAACAGATTAATAAAATCTTAGTGATGATTGTATTCAATTCCCCACTCTAATATCTCGATAACAAAATTGAGACTAGACACTTAAGGGCAATGATTCTAATATAAGGACTTTAAGGAATTTGTATTTTTCAATAATTAGCAAATACATGAATGCACAAATGTTTGAGAGCACCCCATCTATTAAGTCAAGATACCTAGATTTAAAACTCAGTAGCTGGTTACATGGACTTTGCTAGTTAATTTACTTCTCTGTGTCCTCATTTATTAATCTGTAAAACAATGTTGATGGAATATCTACGCTAGAGGATTGCAATAAGTATTAAATAGGAATAGTGCCCAGCCCATGGTAAGAGCTCCTTATATGTTAGATGATGATGAAGAGGATGATAGTGATGACAATGATGATGATGATGATAATGATGTTGGTTATAACAAGTATGACAACAATGATGGAAGGAAAAGGAGGATGATTAGAGGGAAAGGAAAGAGACAGAAGAGAAGAAGGAGAAAATAATAATATAATACACTCAATAAACTCAACTTATTCAGCTTATATTATGCTCCAGGCACTATAATCTGTGGTTTCCATTGATTGCATAATTTAATCCTTAGAACAGTCCTTTGAGAAATACACACTATTATCAAATATTACAGATGAGGAATCCATACCCAGTCTTAGGCTAAATTGTCTTTAAAAAGATCATAGTTACTGCCTAAATCAGATCTATGTTCTTGACCTATGTAGCACTCTCCTTCCACACTAAATATGTTCCTAAAGATTTACCCACTTCCTGTTTAATATATAAACTGCATAGATTTTTGCCTATAGGAGTCTTCCACATCTCCTTTCTAAACATATTTAAATATACCTGGTTTCACATTTTGCCATCTTCAAATACTGGAGATTCTTAAATCACCCCTGTCTCCTTCCTTGGAAACTCACATTTAGTCTCCAGATCATAGTGAGTTGTCAGAAGAAATCAATTGGAGAGACTGATTGCCATTGAGGTGTTCACAATGAAGCCTGTTTAATTGCTGTTAATTCTCTGCTTCGAAATAAGCTCTTGTAAGTTTGGATTTTATAACTATGAGCTTGTTGGCATAGGAAAGGTGCCAGCCTAGTGTCAGGGGCTATTAATTTGGTTGCTTTGTAATAAAAAGAATATTGACTTCTCTGGGCCAGAAATAGCCGAGTCCATTCCTTTGGGTCTCTCGACTGCTGCCTTACACCTGGTAAAGTGAGGAAGTTCATTAGTAGTAATATTAGTAGTATTGATAGAGTGATGGTAGTAGTAGTAATAGTAACAACATGAGGATTGACTACTTAAATGTCAAAGTGTGCTAAGCAGCATACATCATTACTTAATTCACTCTCCACAGCAATTCTATGGGGAGGTGATACACAAACCCTATCTTATAGATAGGAACATGAGAATTAAGACTGATTAAATGACTTGCCCAAAGTCACATTTATATTAAATCACTGGTCCTAGTCCCATATTAAATTTCGAAAGATTCTTAAGTTTCTTTTTCTTTCAATCACTATACAACATCTCCTCAGAAGTCTCTACATAAAGAAAATTAGGACTGATGTGAAGAGATTAGTCCTTCAGTATAATTCACCCCATTTTACAGATGGGAGAATTGAAATCCAACAAGGGTTAATGTTTCTCACTATCCATCAGCATCATGATTTTTTTTAAAATGCTATGCTCTAATACACTCGCAATGTAAATCAGAATGTCTATCCTTAGATCAAAGATTCCACCATAGCTGTTGTCTACCCACTCCCCAACACATGCCAGAATCATGACCAAATATGCTCAATAGTGTTCTGGTAAATGTTTAACAATTGCCTTTCCAGGATAGGAGTGTGTCTTGATATGTTGCATTTGCCTATTTTTATGGGACAAATACTCCCATAACAGCTGATTTCAAGCTAGTGATGTGACATCACCTAAACAGAGTCATGAATCCATGCTAACAATAGGCTTGTGCAAGTCAGTGCAAGCAACATGTGCTCTTCTTATTCCCTACAACCACCCTCTTTACTGTCACACACTGTATTTTTAGAATGTAAGAATTTCAGAATGTATGTTAAACCTAGAAAATACCTCAAGCCCACTCTTAAATGATCATACCAATGTGAAATGTGGTAGGATGTACGATTATGCAGAAGTACATGCAATGTATGTTTTTCATTTCTGGAAGCTGTGGCTTTTCAATATCAATACAAAAACTGATATTTTTATTTGCTACAGACTGAATGTTTATACCCCATCCCCCGATTGTATGTTAAATCTCTAACCCCCATTGTGGCTTTCTTTGAGATGCATCCTCTATGGAAATAATTAAGGTTAAATGAGATCTTAAGAGGTAGAATTAATGCCCTTATGAGAACAGTCACTAGAGTCTCTCTCTCTCTCCCTCTCTCTCTCTGTCTCTCTGTCTCTCTCTCTCCATGCACACACAGAGGAAAGGCCATGTGAGGACATAGTGAGAAGGTAGCCATCTACAAACAAGAAAGACAGTCCTTACCAGAAACATAATTTGCTAGCATGGTGCTTATGGACTTCTAGCCTCCAGAATTATAAGAAAGTAAATGTTTGTTTAAGCCACCCCTTCTATGGTATTTTGTTATGGCAGCTCTAACAGATAAATACATTTGACAACATCACTATGTGATTTTGAACAAGTCTCTTATTTCCTCTGAGACATGTGTCAAAGAAATGATTGAGCTAAATTATTTATAAGATGACTTATTGATTTAATTTCCATGATCTTGTGGTTCTGGCATTGTCACTTGCCTTTTACAGCTGTAGAGTTTGTGGGGAGTGTTGGACATTTAACACAAACACTCTAAGCTGCCTTGAACCCTAATATTGACACACTGAAGTATGCATTGTTTTTAAGTTATGTTATATAATGAAACATTCATAAATATAAAAAGAACTTCCAAAAATGATCATAACATCCAGTCCCTGATGCGACAGAATGGAGTTGGGGTTTTCCATCGTTGGTTGCGGTCCTGTATCAGAGTAGGTAAACGAGAATCACCTGGGATAACTTATTAAAGTACATATTCTGTGGTGAACCACAAGACTCAACCTTGAAAATTTATGAGGCCATTTATCATTATTAGTGTAAAGCAGCTATAAATTATCAATAAGGTTAAAGTTGGTGTGCTTTTTTTTATTTTTTTATTTTTTTTTATTTTTTTTGGGGACCCATCTGCAGGATAGTTGGTGTGCTTTAAGTAGAAACTGATGTTGGACTGGGAATTAGGAGAGCTATATTGTAGTTTGAGCTCATGATCAAATAGTTCAGTGATCTTGGATAAGCCATTTTCTTTCTCAGGGTCTTAGTTTCTCCATCTGTAAAATCACTGAGCTGAGTTAGATGGTCTTTATGTAAGTTTCTCAAGGATTTCAAATATCAAGGTTAAACAAAGGCTCTTTATTTGCCAGAAGTCAGTACAATTACTAGCACATGGTGAGTAGTCAGTGGATTTTTGTAAATTCAGTGAATGAACCTTTGTTGTTAATTTTACTGCTCCACAGAACTAATACCTGGAATTTTAAGGAGAAGCATGTACAGAGTGGAAGTATCCATAGAATCTTCCAAGGTTCTTATAAAACTCAAACAGGAAGATGACATTTTGCAAACTATACTATCCTACATAAATACATTCTGTGTGTTGTTGTTATATATATTTTTCTATAAAAATGCTCTCATTTTCTTCTTTTCCTTACTGTATTACTTTGCTTGACAACGGTCAGAATTTAGTACCTAACAATAGCTTAAAACATTGATTGCAATGCTGAACAATTGAGTATTAGAAACTAACTGGCCTGATAGAAGAAAATCAAACAAATTTCTATCAAGGTGAAATGGTATAGAACAGCTGAACTCTACAGATGTAAATCCAAGTGTGAAATCTAGCTAAGTAATCCTAGGAGGTGATCAAAGTGTCATAATCAGAGAGTGTGAGGAATTTCTTTCAAATGGTCTTTTTATTTCAGAATTGAGAGACTGTGTGCTTATGAGTGTATGCATGTACCCATGCATGTGTGCATGTTTGTGTTGTATGTTTGTAAATTTCTCAACTCCATACATTGTTTTTGTAGGTTTTTTTTTTTTTTAAGATGCTGTTAAAGGAGAAAGAAAAAGGCACCTCTGAAACATTTATTCAGAATTAAGATTTCCACCTTCATAATTACTTTCCAGGCATTGAAACTGCTTTACATATATTAGTGGAAACGTGTTTTCGGCAATGTCGAGTAAAGAGCATGTCTGTGCATTTTTGTGGCTACATTCTTAATCACAGGCATAATCTTATCTAATCACTTATACCCTGTTAATACAATATCTAGGATAAGAAATTTTTTTTGAATCCATCACCAAGGAGTTAACGACTTCTCAAGCTCTAACAGGTGTTTGAATAAATTCACTGCTACTGGGTGCTGTTACTGGTTTTATTTTCGTGAGGTTTCATAAGCTCCTTGAAATCATCTGGAGCATTTTCATGATAGAATGTGGAAGGATGGGATGAGCAAGAGTTATACAGTTTGCCATTTTTGTCATGGAGCTGGGTTAACTGAGGCGAGACTGACTTTTTTCTGAATGTGCTTTGTTATCTTGAAATTGAGCACCTTGGATTAGGTTAGCAGTCACAAATAGTGGTTCGAGGACTGTCTATATCAAAATTGCCTTTAAAATTATCTTTAAAATATAGAATCCACCAAATGCAATATGGTATCCTGGATTGAATACTGCAGCAGAAAAAATAGCATTAATAGAACTGCTGGTGAAATCTGAATAAAGTCTATAGTTAGTAGTAATATACATTTCTTGATGTCTTAGCTTTGTCAAATATACTATGGACATATAATATAATAAGAATGTCTTTTGTTCTTTTGAGTAGATGCCCAGTAATGGGATTGCTGGATCAAATGGCAGATCTACTTGTATCTCTTTAAGGTATCTCTGTATTGCTTTCCACAGAGGTTGTACTAGTTTGCATTCCCATCAGCAGTGTATGAGTGTTCCTATCTCTCCACGCCAACATCCAAGCCAACATTTATTGTTTTGGGACTTTTTGATAAAAGATATCTGCACTCAAATGTTTATAGCAGCACAATTCACAATCGCAAAGATGTAGAAAAAACCCAAGTGCCTATCAATACATGAGTGGATTAATAAAATGTGGTATATGTATGCCATGGAGTATTATTCAGCTATAAGAAAGAACGGTGATATAGCACCTCTTATATTTTCCTGAATAGAGCTGGAACCCATTCTACTAAGTGAAGTATCCCAAGAATGAAAAAATAAGCACCACATGTACTCACCAGCAAATTGGTTTCACTGATCAACACCTAAGTGGACATGTAGAAATAACATTTATAGGGCGTCAGGCAGGTGGGAGGGAGGAGAAGGGGATGGGTATATACAAACATAATGAATGCGATGCGCACCAACTGGGGATGGTCACACTTGAAGCTCTGACTTGAGTAACGAGGGGGGCAAGGGCAATATACGTAACCTTAACATTTGTACCCCTATAATATGCTGAAGATTAAAAAAAAAGATATTAAGATTAGGGAAAGTTAAGGTAAACTCCCTGAAATACTTATTTGTTAATCTAAAATTATGATAAAATAGAGGTTTATTTAAAAATACAGAATCTATGTTCTATACAAAATTGGCATGGAGTCTACAACACTATTCTTGGGGGAAAAATCATGTAACTATAATGTTCAGCCAAAGATGATATTCATGGAACTAGAGGAACCATACCAACTCTTAAAAATGCTATTAATTCATGAGCCACATGGATCAGAATTTGTGAATTATCTATGCCAGTCAATATCAACTCTGGCTTTGCATTAGAATTGTGAAGGGGAAATTTTCAGACTCCAGGTTCCATTATTCCCTAGATATAGAAAATCAAAATCTCAGGGTGTGAGACCCTGGTATGTAGAGATTTAAAAGTATCTATGAGTAATTCTGATGTACAGCCAGAAATGAAAATTACTTTTTGGTTTTTAAGGTAATGTTCACAGCAGCTTTATTTGTAATAGCCAAGAACTGGAAATGTATACAACAAAACAAAAACTGAAAACAGGTACAATCTAAAATATTATCAATTATACCTAAAAAAGCTGTTTAAAAATATCAGTGATATTTTTTTCAGTCTCTTAAAGTGATAAATCTTGGGACAAGTGGATAAATTGGATTTTCATATTAAGCTACTTGTGACTTTGTCTGAGATCTCCAATGCCAAGATCTAGTTTTCTGAATATACTTATTTGCTATATACCATAAAAATCCATGTTGAATATTTATTTTCTGATTACATTTTTTATACAGAGAGATTTATAATTTTATTCAGTTATTTGAAGGATGTAGTGCTTATAGTTTCAGAAACTATGCTCAAATCAGCATTTAGTGCAATTCATTTTTCTATCTTATCATAAATTCTTTATAAAATCTAATGGCATAGGAAATAAGAAAATAAAATTAATCCCATCTTTAGAAGTTTTATATTGACATTTATTCATTTTTATCCCAAATGGTTATCTCTTTTTCTCCTAACTTTAATGTATTTTTTACTCTCTAATGATTTAATTTAAATGAGTGCCAAACAACTTAAAAACATACGAGTTAAAGATATTTATATGCCACTTACAGCCTATAAATTTACTAAAAAAAAGTATAGTCTATAAATGATATTTAAAGTTCATATGGGAATACTATGCGAAAGATTCTAAGGATTGAATTGAATTGCTGGAAATGCAAGTTTCTATTAAGGGGCACCAAAGAAGGTTCAGCTACTCAACTACTCTAGAGGAAGCAATGTCCTGAGTTTACATGTATCAGCAGCC
Source organism: Microcebus murinus (assembly GCF_040939455.1). Taxonomy (NCBI): domain Eukaryota; kingdom Metazoa; phylum Chordata; class Mammalia; order Primates; family Cheirogaleidae; genus Microcebus; species Microcebus murinus. The sequence goes on along the minus strand of NC_134115.1, from coordinate 78,501,287 downwards.
GCAACTGGAAATTGTGTGAATCGTAACCCACATTTATATTTCCTGAATATCAAAATCCTAAAAGATTCTGTGGAAACATTTATTTAATATCCATACAAAATGGCTGATATTACTATACCCATACTGTTGGAATTTCAGCATCTCTTCCATCGCTCCCAACGACATTTCTGTGATCTGATGTGAGGAAGACTGTGGTGGGCTATCTGACTTCCAGCATCTTCAATGGCAAGTCTTGATCTGATCATCAGTCTCAGTTCCTGCATCTTCTACTAGAGAACATTGCATCCTGGATAAGGAATCATACTGAGTGCAGAAAGGGCTCAATCTTTTGTGTATATTCCAGATAAAGAAAAGAAATCCAGCTCTATATCCCTTACTATTCTATGCTGTCTCTAGCTAGGTCTTCACACTAGATTCTCCCCAGTACCTACCTGTGCCTGTTGCTGTTCTTTCATGGGTGCAGGTGGCTTCATGTACGCTGGAGGCAGATCCAGTCTTCCCTCTCTACTCAGATGAAAAAATTCCACCAATCCTTCAAACCTCTGTGAAAACCCTGCTTTGTTTATGAAACATTTCCTGATTTAATTTCCAAATTCCAATATTATAATTGGTACTATAAAAGTAAGCACTTAATTCTATTTTACACATTATTTCTCTGTCTTTCACATGTGCTAGGAAACAATGGGATACAGTGGAGAGAATGAAATCATCACAGTGCTATTCAACTGAGTCAAATTCAATCTCTACCTAAGCCTATGTCCTTTATCTAATAATTAGGGATAGTAATACTTTGTAGAGCTATTGCCTAAGTTTATATCATGGAGCATGATATGTAAAACTGTTTAGCATATTGATGAACATCAAATAATTGTCAATTTTTAAAAATTTCTTTCCCCACTTATATTTTTGCATTAAGTGCTGCTTAAGTGCTACACTTATTATAATGCCTAATATTTGTAGAGCACTTTACAGTTCTTAAACTCTTATAACAGTGGAGTGAAATGTGCGTCCAAATTCTACTTTATAAATGAAAAAGGCAATGAGATCTTGAAAGGTTAACTACCTTCCACAGACCACAGCATTTATGGGAAAATCTGCTAACATAGCCCAGCCCTTGTTACCAGGCTTTCTCTAGGACATTACACCAATTATATTTTGTAAATAGATTATAATACATTTATCCAAACTAAAAGGGTTAGCCCTTAAGTGCCAAGCTCTCACCTAAGCATTCAGGATACAGTAATGAATGAGAGAGAATTAAACTGTGTCCTTATTTATCTTAGAGCTTAGCAACTGGGATGATGACTAGGCAAAGTTGGTATGGGTGGACCCATTTTTGATGATGACAAACTCATTCTTGCTAACTGCAGTACTATGGAACATTGTCATCAGAGTGATGGGTTAACCTGAGTCAGCAACACTTCTAATCTTCCGGCCCTTCTCATCAGTAGCCCTCACTGACAGTATCAGTGGCAGGACTAAAATTAACCTACCCCTATGTCCATCAAACCTGCAACCTCGTCCTCATTAGCACATGTCAAATTTTCCAGAAGCTAAGCAATATAACATTTCTACAATTATTAGACATAATAATCATCAGTTCTGTCCTTTTCTTTGTAAAAGAGGTTTTTTTTTTTTTTTTTTTTTTTTTTTTTTTGGTGCACAGAAAGACCTTCTCTCATACCGTTTCACTTTCCCTTGGGTAATCATTCTTCCTGACCTAGAAATGTCCTCACTGGTGGTTGGTGTGTTGTTACCCAGTGGCTCTAAAAGACCCTTAGCAATGGATATGAGACAGTAGAGACCCCCCTGTCTCTACTGCCATAGTATGGTGTATCGACAAGGCTATGAGATGGGGGTTTGAGTCTACCTCTCTTCCAGCTTGTGTGTGCCTCAAATCCAATGCACTTGTGCTCCCACTAAGGGTTCTGGCTTATGCTTCATTGCCAGCTTCTTACCATTATGTTGACTACAGATTCCCAAAGCAGGAGTTGTCTAGATACCTACCTTCAAGCACTTGCCACATCTTTCATCTGCCCCTTTTTCATAGCTTATATGGGTATATATATATATATATATACACACACACATATATGAGCAGGGTGTTTATGGAAATCTTTCTTACCTTTAAAGAAATTAACAAGGTATCTACACTATGGCATCCACACTATTTTTCCTATCTAGTTTTTTTATTTGTTTGTTTTTCATGAAACAGAAGAGTCCTGAAGAGCACTTAGTCTACCATGTTGTTGGAAGACAAAAGCCAGAATGGGGATTTAGATTATCTAGCTTCAACTTTACTGCTTAACATATGACTTTGGGCAAATTACTTGCTTTGAGGGGTTCAGTAATCCCAAGAGCAAAATGATAGGATTTAACTACCATTCCCTATTTCTGAAATGATTTGACTAATAGTAACAAGAGAAGAAGTGATGGTGAAAAAGTAGGTTAGTAGTTTTGTAAGAAAATAAGTTTTGGTAATTTAGAAGTTGCCTCAGGACATAGGAGATAACCCAGTACCTCATTCTCAAGTTTTGTTTTGTGCTGTTCTAATTAATTAAAGAGCTTCTGCATGTTTTGTTGTGTGCAACTTGATTCCTCTAAGCTCTCTTCTCAGTTTAAGTTCCTATGTAGCAGTTTGTCCATAATTTAATGCTATAATTACCACATAAAAAAGAAAACAAATGCACAAACAGGCAAAGCTGACTTGCAATGATTACAACAGTGCACCAGGCTCAGTTTTCATTTTTCAAGACTTGAATCCTTAAAGTTTTTGATTCTTATTATTCTTTAGACCCTGAACATATATTTTCATATCTGTGCTGATTTTGTACGTTGGCCCAGTTTGACCCAAAGAGGAAGCTTCAGATGTTCAGGAAGGCGCACAGCCCACCTTTGGAGCCGCTATGAAATACAGGGTGTTGCGGTCAAATCTGCCACAAAATGCATATTGACAGTAAAGGTTGCACACATGGAGGCAGAAAGAAAACATAATCCAGGTTGGGTGGGGGTATAATTCTGAAACCAATTATTACTGAGAGTCGTTTAAGAATGATAGGGTGGGGCCATCGGGAGACTCTAAGCAACAGTAAAACCTGTTTACCCAGCTGAGTCAGTGCCACCATAGAACAGAGCCTCCGGAGATCAATGAGCATATGGTTTAATCAACACACTTGGAGACATGGCACACGAATGGGCCCTGCACAGCTGGTGTGCTCAGCACCACGCTGAGATGGAGCAAAGTAATCATTTTGTACACCACTTGGCTCTTCCCAGCATTATTTTCCCATAACACCCATCCAAGCCAGTGAAGTTAAGAGAACCAGGCTTCCTCTGTAAAATTCACAGGGATGGAGCCTGTGCCAACTGCCTCCAGGAAATCATGAAGGACATCATCAGATGCCACATATGGCACCATTCTGGAGGCCCACCCTGTACTAAAAATACAATTGGGATGAATGATAAATAACTAGGATGATTTGTATTCCTAGCCCATTTCTCACCTTCAATCTCCAAACCTGTATCTATGACAGCCTCATGGATCCTCACTTAATGCATAAAAAAAAAAAAAAAAAAATGAAACCAATCACATTCTGTTCTCTACCTGGTTTTGCTCCCCTGTTCCCTGGCACAGCCAATGGCAGGCCTATCCCCCTTGTGTCAAGTCTAAACTCCACCCTTTCCCTTCAATATGAAGTTTCATTAAGAAAAAAAAAAGTATAGTGAGAAAAGACAAGTATCTGAGCTTTATCAGATATAAATTACATAAACCCAAGGAGAAATAACCTTCCCCTTTTTATATATTAGTCTCCTATTGCTGCTGTAACAAATTACTACAAATTTAGTGGCCTAAAACAATAGGTTTTTATTATCTTACTGTTCTAGAAGTCAAAAGTCTGAAATGAGTCTCCCCGGGCTAAGATTAAAGTGTTGGCACATCTGCATTCATTTTGGAGATTCCAAGGGAGAATGCAATTTCTCGCTCCCCAGCTTGTAGAGGCTGCCCACATTCTCTGGCTCGTGGTAACCTTCCGTCTTTAAAGCCAGCAGTGGCGGGACAAGTCTTTCTCATGCTTTTATCTCTCTGGTTCTGACACTGCTGCCTCCCTCTTTTCCATTTAAAGACACTTGCGATTACATTTGGTCCATCCAGATAACCTAAGATAATCTTTTCTTAAGGCCAACTGATTAGCAATGTTAAAATGTCCATCTGCCGTAGAATTCCTCCTTGTCATGCAACATAACATGTGCACACATTCCAAGGATTAGGACGTGGGCATTTTGGGGGGTCACTATTCTGTTTACTACAGCAGACTAGACTGATAACCACAAATTTCACACTGTCATCTGAGAAGAAATTACCTGATCTTAAGAAGGCTTGATGACATTCGTGTCTTCTATGATCCCTCTTTGTACCTTGGCATGTTGAAGTAACATCTATTCTTTAAGGGTTACCTTAAATTACCCTCCTGCATGAATCCTTCTGTGATTGCACTTGTGGGCGTCCATTTCTTCCTCCTTGAATTTCCATTGAATTTTATTTATGCAATGAGTCACTTTAAAGCTCGGATAATGGATAGATATGCTCATATAATCTATCTCTTCCCTTTGAATGTAATCTTCTTGAGTACAAAATTCATTTCTGAGCCATTATTAAGTCACAACTTCTTCTTAATACCTTTGTGACTTTGAGATTTGTTTTCTCACATATTTCTCAAGTTTACTCGTAACACATACTAAGCACGAACACAATCCTGGCACATAGAGGCTGCTCAATGAATGCTACTTCTGTTCCTCAAATGTGTGCATGATAAACTTATGAACATTTTTGACCTACTCTAGGACAAAAAATTCACACCAACACATTTTTTTCCTGAATGAGTACAATCTCTGTGAATATAGGGACCCTGACTTTCATGTCCATTGTCATATTCCCAGTCCCAAAGTGCCTCTCAGCAATACATATTTGTGAAATTAATGAATAATTCTCAGCAAAATCAAAAGGAATAGTTCTCTGTCTCCCAGTTGTGTATATCTCTTAACTATATATTTTGCCACAGATTTCCCTGGTTCATCTGGCTCTGTTCGTATCCTAAACCATTCACTTCCATATACTAAATAAACCCCAGAAAAGCTAAAACTCTCTGAATTGCAAAAGCTTCAAACTCTTTCAGTCTGCTTTCTCCCCTGCTTCTATCATTCCTCCCTGCAGACATCCATTTTCTCCCCTTATGAAAATGCAAAGACAAAAAGAAGCGTAATTCCCCAAATGAATCATTGATATTTCTTCAGAGCGACCTACCCTATTCTACTTGTTCTCTTAATTTACTTGGTTTATACCAATTGATGACAGAAGCCCATTGTTTTGCTGAAACATTAACTTCACAAAGTCATTCTGCTCCCATCTGCAGCACTAAAATTAATGATTCCCTCTGCAACATCTGTTTAATTAACTATCGGCACCATAGAAGAAGCGTCCAAATACCCCAGCGACTAAATCAGGCTCAAATTAGGGAAATACAATGTTAAATTGTATCAGAGAGGAGCTGAGTTTATCCTTTCAAGCACTGGCCTTCATTAGCTAGTAGCCATCCCATGCATCTTCATAATGAAGTAGTGTCAGCAGTGCCCGACTGTAAAGTTCTCATTTAGGGGCTGCACAGGTCTCTCCAGTCATAGGCACTGGAGGGGTGTCTGGAAGAGGGACTTCAAGAGCCTCAAAGGTAGAACATCAATCCATCACCTTTGTTCCTGGCAAGAACAATGGAGTCTCAACTGGGCATGTGCAGTCTGAGGGATTCTGGGAAATCATAGTAATGTGGAGAAAGTGACATTTGTGAGTCATGTCTATTAGTAGAGCTCCATCTTCTCTGAATCCCGTTAGCTCTATTTGCATAATTATTTGCATTGATCTGCATAAGCAGGCAGCTTGTCTGGCCTCTTCAGATGCACTGGAGAACCTCTGCAGCTTATATTTCTGAGAGCAATCATTTAACAACAATCTGTAAAGAACCTACTGTGTTCAAAGCATTGTACTAGGCACCAGAGAAAGGCAAATGAGATGCAGATCTTGCTCACCAATAATGTACACCAGACAGAGGACACTGTAAATATTAGCATAAGTTTGTGTGTACTCATTTGTGCATATACAAATAAAATTGACTAGCACTGTGCTAGTTGTTGGAACGAGAGTGAATAAGCCATATGTGATGCCTGCTCTTACAGAATTTAGGTTCTAGTCTGTCTATACATGCACAGTGGTGAGAATACCAATTCATATATAATGAATAAAACATGCAACATTATTAAGAGAAATAAAGATAGACCACAATCGGAATTTAGAAGGTGGGACATCATGTTTAATTTTGGCGGTGGGGGGGGGTGTTATAAAGGGTGTTTTTGAAGGATGGTAGAATTTCCACATGCATCCACATGGAGAAAGAGTGATTCAGAGGTAGATCAAGGGGAATATGATTGCAGAATCCGGGAGTGGTGAGTCATGTCATTTTGTGGATATGAAGGATGCTTGAGGAGAAAAGCATCTATTTTCTCCTACCCTTGTATTCTGTGGTTGGAAATTGGCCTAAAATAACAGGAGCTAGCCAGGAAGTATATAGGAAGAGAACTTTACTCCTCTACAGGTGCCTTGTGTTTATCCTTGTGTGTTTGCCACCCTGTCTGTGCTCACATGTGCACCTGGCCTCCCTACTTAAGCAGGCCGTGTAGAACAACTTGTCTGTCCCACTGGCCTTCTCTCTCAGACCCTGGTCCTCAGTCAGGTTCCACTTTAACTCTACACCAGATTTTGACCTTGAAACTCAGCTTAACTAGTTGGCTCCTGACATCAAATCTCAGGTCCTGCCTGACTAAAATACAGATATAAGTATCTCTTAAATTAGAGCATTCAGATTTGGATGCAATTATCTCCACATTGTTTGCCCAACAAAGAGGACTATCATAAACATTACTTTCTAAACTTTGGTTAATGATGAAGTTTATTTTGCACACCAGAGAAAAATCTACTAAGAACAGGTTTTGAAATGTGGAAGGGGAGAAAACTCTTCTTGGGCAACTACTATGTCTGGATCAGAAGAAAACAAGATCAGCAAAGAAGGAATTAAGGCAGTTGGGAAGTGAAGGTCAAGCTCTACAGCTCTGAGGAATCGTATCAGTCCATTGCACAGATCACCCAAGACGCAGTGATGAGTTTGACTGGACAACAGCAAGACATAAATCTGGCAGCTGATTCAACAAATTTTCTCCTTTGCAGGGATTTTTTGTTGTTGTTGCTGTGGTGACAAATGTGGTATAAAATTGCAAGTTTGCAAACTGTGTAGCCAGCAAGCTCCTGAAACCAAGGGCCTGGCAAGGCCTAAAGATGTGAGTGGAGCTGAGGAAACAGGAGAGGAACAGAGTGGTCCATGAAATTATCCTGTTTCCCCACAGGAGTATCCTCATGAGCTTCCTTCTCTATACCTGCTGCTTACCCCCAAATCTAAGTGGCCATGTGAGACTGAATATGAGATGCCAGATGTGCACATCTGCTGGTTAAGTCACATGCACAAAATGAAAGATGTCATGTAGGGTTCCAAGTATATTTTTCAAAAGAATTTCTGAAATGTGGCAACTTCTAGCAACGAAAAAAAGTATCCGTGCATTAACGTCATTGCATCAGTAATGTTGCTTAGTTATCTATTACCAGCAGGAAACAGGAAACAGGAGATCTTTTTCCTCACTCTTTTTTTTTTTTTTTTTTTGTCATTCTTCTCTGCAAATCATCGTGACTCCATGACTCAATGTGAACATATGTTTAAATGTGTATTCCACCTAAATAACTCAAGGGACGGAATGTTTCCATGTGTACAGTTCTAGTCTCAATAGACTTGGACTTCAGTTCTGGTTCTTCTGTTTATTCATAATATACATTTTATTTTTTCAATTTAAAAAAAAAATTGAATTTTTTTTTTTTTGAGACAGTGCCTTGCTTTATTTCCCAGGCTGATCTCAAACTCCTGGCCTCAAGTGATCCTCTCCCCCCAGCCTCTGGAGTTGCTGTGATCACATGCATGAGCCACTGTGCCTGGCACACGATAGTAATTTGAGCAGTTGGTCTGATATCTCCAAACCTCAGTTTTGCTTGTTTGTTTTGTTTTAATCTGAAAAACAGAGGGGGAAAAAGACGTATCTACCTCACAGAATTATTATAAGATTTAAAGGAGATAAAAGTCACAAAGCACTTAGCAGTATTTGTTATATGATAAGCCCTCGATACATTTATAATCTTTAAGGGGTGTAAATGTTGACTTCCTTTTTAAAATAAAATAAAAATTAAGTCTCATTATGATTTATGGAAAAAGGGGTTTTAATGGTTAAATGGGGATTTATTTTCCCTCTCATATATAATGAGGACTAACTCCAACTCTCTCGAGCAAGCTCCCCAACATGGAGATGCACCAGGATGCTGATCTGATACAGGTGATGGTCTCTCGATCAGATAGGATAGGAGACAGGAGAGGGATCTCTAAAAAAGCTGTTAGCATCAAGAAGTTCTAGGAGAATATCCAGAAGGAAGAACACAAAGAGGGCACAACTTTGGACAATCTAGAAAGCATCCTTAGAAATGCAGGCAAGTAGGCAGATATTTGACTTCAGAGGCCATCTATCTGCAAGCAAGTTTCAGAAAAAGTTCGGATCAGGGTTCAGAGCAAGTTTCTGTAACCTGGATATGGAAATTACAAAAGAAAGATATAACCTCTCTCTTGGAGAGTGATAAATAGGATTCTATCGCAGAAGATAAACATAGGGACAGGCACATAGTATCAACTTTTAACGGGATGAAAATGTCCAACTGCTGTAAATTGGCCAGAAATGTTGACAATACATTTGATAAGGTGCATACATGATGAAATAAAAGTTGTAGTTCTGTTTTTATATGACTGTGAAATACAAAAGTAGAAAAAAAATTGAAAAAAATATGAATGTAACAATTGCACTGTCTTGTAGGGCAGTGGTCCCCAACCTTTTTGGCACCAGGGACCAGTTTCATGGAAGATAATTTGTCTGTGGATTGGGGGTGGGGGTGATGGGAATGGTTTGGGGATGATTCAAGTACATTACATTTATTGTGCAGTTAAATTTCTCTACTAATGATTATCTGTATTTGCAGCCACTCCTTAGCGCTAACATCACTGCTTCAGCTCCACTTCAGATCATCAGGCATTAGATTTTCGTAAAGGGCAGGAAACCTAGATCCCTCACATGCACAGTTTTCAGTAGGGTTCACGCTCCTGTGAAAGTCTAATGTCTAAATCTGCTGCTGATCTGAGAGGAGGTAGAGTTTATGCGGTGATGCAAGTGATGGGGAGTGGCTGTAAACAGAGATGAAGTTTTGCTCACTTGTCTGCCACTCACTTCCTGCTGTGCATGCTGGGTCCACAGTACCAGTCAGTGGCTGTGGGGTTGAGGACCACATCTGTAGTGGAATCTTCATCCATCATGTCCAAGGATGTTGGACTCCCTGTGATGTTTATCAAACAATTTTTATTGGATCTTAGGCTAGTAATACATAAAGACTGGGATTCAAATTATATAGAACTCAAAATGGTCTGGTCACTAGTATTTTAAAGTGTTCAAAGCAGGTTTCATCTGAAGAATAAGGCAAAAACTACAGTTGGGGCATGCAATCAGGTGGGCACTATCAGAAACTCTGGCTTGACATTGATGTCCAGTCTGCTGGCCCAAAGTTCTTTAATATCTGCCAATAGAGAAGGCAGGGTTGGGTCCAAAGTCTGCAGGCACTTGCATATTTTGAGGTTCCCAGTATATTATATCACAGCAAGAAGAAATACCAAGACAGAGATATTTTTGAAATGCTATTAGAAGGTCGTGCATACAAGATATAATAAATTAAATGCTTTAATACCCAAAGTGTGCAATGCATTAACATTGACATGTCATGAGATAGACACATTTATAATTAACTCAAGTTTATTAACTTGACTTAATAATTAATTAACTCAAGTTTATTTACTTATTTTTATGAACAACCTTTTTTTCAAAATATACTCAAAGAAGCTCTGTGACTATATGAACAAATTCATTTTTCTAAGTTTCCATCTCTCTGAAGTCCAGATGGTCTTCTCCTACCCCTTTCTCTCTCTGCCCCAGTGGTGCTCTTTTCATAAGAGACCTTGATCTTTGCTTGAGATTACCAAGGCTTCATCCTGGATAAATGGGTAATGCAGAACAAAAGAAATGGCAGATAACTTTTAGGAAAGTGTCACCACCATGGGGACTACATGATTGTCCTTCTCCTGCTTCTTTGGCTTTGGAAAGGGCAGGAACACGAGGAGTTAGGTACTAGAGAAAAGATGCTAGCTTTCTTTATCATAGGAGGCTGTTCTTTGCCCTAACTCAGCAAAATAGAAGGTATACGGCAGGGCTAGGGAAAACAGAAAGCATAGATCAGTGTAAAAAAAAGCCTGGCTATTTGTAGATTAGAGCAAGCCAATGACCGCATATATTGTTAAATTAAGAGAAGACAGAGAAAAGTCTATTTAAAGATAGACATGGAAGTTTCAAACCAAGCAGAAGTTAGAAAGCTGAGCTGGGAGGAGTGTTCTACTGTCATTAGAGAGACTGTAGGCAGCAGTAGCTCCATTTTCTAATTCATTTCGTAAGAGGCCAGTTACTTCTACACTCTAGAAAGTAATGGCAAACTGAAACTTCAGAACAAGGAGTCTATTTGGATTACTTCCCCTGGTATTCTTTTTTTTTTATGTTTTGGCTTTATTTATTCGATGACATGACTCATTTGTGTGTGTGTGTGTGTGCGCGTGTGTGTGTCTATTCGGCACTTGGGGGGATTACAAAACAATACCTATACCTTTGATTGTGGGGAAGATTGGTCTTAGGAGCCCATGCTTAAATTGTTATTGCACAGTTTGCTTTTGAGTGTGAGGTGTTCTGGTTTGTCTTGTGTTGACTTGTGTTGTTTTCCTCTTAATAAAAGGTATGAGGGCCAAGAGAGGATCTTAATTATTGGCTCATCAATATGTGTGTGGAAAGTCTGAGGAGAGAGAATGGAGAAGTATCACTGAGAAGTGGGGAAAACTCCAAGCAAATATTCCTATTAGAGAGATTTTAGGCAGAAAATGAGAAGGTGTTGGGTTCTGATGTCACATTAAACTACAGCACAGGCCAGGTGCAGTGGCTCATGCCTATAATCTTAGCACTCTGGGAGGCCAAGGCAAGAGGATCATTCAGGTCAGGAGTTCAAGACCAGCCTAAGCAAGAGTGAGACACCATCACTACTAAAAATAGAAAAACTTAGCCGGGCATGGTGGTGCATGCCTATACTCCCAGCTACTACTCGGGAGGGTGAGGCAGGAGGATCTCTTGAGCCCCGGAGCTTGAGGTTGCTGTGAGCTAGACTGATGCCACAGAACTCTAGCCTGGGTGATAGAGCAAGACTCGGTCTCAAGAAACAAACAAACAAACAAAAAGCTTACAGCACTGAATGTAATGGATAAATTTTGAAAAGCAGCTAGTTACTGTCATAAGGCTTGAAGTTTGCTTAGAAATATGCATTCTAGTCATGTTTGTATTTAAGATTAAGATCCCAATTATCTTGAGCTATTGCGAATAGACAAGGGTTTTTTGAGAAAACTGTAGCTAATATACTTAAATTTTATTTAAAATCTGCCCACTCAATAGTTGCTAATTAATAATGAATGAAAAATAAATGACATTTAGTATCAACTTGCTCTTTAGATTTAATGGACATAAAGAGACATTCTAATCACTTCCTAACCTGTATTTTAATTGCAGTTTCAATCATGTCAGCAACTGAAACTTCATTTAGGAGAAGAAGGATGAACCAGGGAGGTTTTTACATCTCTAATGTGATTGATGAGAAGTTCAGAAAAGGATATCCTAAGCCATTTAGTATGTGTCCAACACATTGGTCTCAGAAACATTATTTTATTTGATCTTCACTATTACCCTTTTTAGTAGGTATGATTTTCTCTATTTATAGATGAGTAAACAGAGGCACAAAGAATTAGTCTAAGTTCCTTGGCTCGTAAATGGAAGGACCAAATTTGAATTTAACCAATTATTTGCTCTTTTCTACTATACAATGCTATGTGTAATAAGAACATACTGAGCAAGTAAGATTTTTAAATAACTGAATGATTCTATAATTTGATAAATTTAGTATAACAAAATTTAATAAAAAATATTAGAAATAATTTTTCAGTACCAGCACTAGACTAGGAATTCAGAAATCTGAGATACTGTCAACACTGAACACCTTTGATGAATACAATAATCTCCACTGACCTCAGTTTTCCTATAAATGAGGAGGCGAGCTATATAAATTCCAAGGCATAACCTCTGGTTAACAAAAAATAAGTACTTTATAGAATTTCAGAGACATGCTTTCTACCTGAAATACTCTGAGTTGACATCAAAGCCATTTTATATGGGTCATACTAATGAAACCTTAAATTGTTCACATGCTGATACTTGAATCCTCTTTCACTGGTTACTCAGCTAGTCCATAAATCTGTACTTAATGTATCACAATAACATGCTTATTGTTTAAGGGTAGGAATCTGGTCAGCACTTTTTTTTTCTCTCTCTTATGAAATTTCAGAGTTAATACACAAATACCTGTTAAATGAAATCTTGATTGTAAAATGAGCTGTTTTTATGGAGTTCCATTAATAACCGTTTGTATACTTAAAAACTACATTGAACATAACATAATGGGTGCTATCTCATAATCTAGATTTCTAATAGTATAATTGAACTTTCCATAGATTATGTAAATTATCAGGAGTCATAAGTTTCACTATATTTTTAATTACTCCAAAAACTGTGATTACCAAAATGTGCTTGAGTTCGTCCATATCAGGGATGACAACAGTGTGACACCCTGGCCTCTGCTCTCCCACCTGCACCTGTATCAGGTAGTGTTAAGGGATCATGGCAAATATGCATTATCATAGCCCTTGGCACTCAATAAAGCACTTCAAGCTTCTCATTATCTATTGATTATAGATGCCACATGAATTGCCATGTACTTGCCTTTACCAGTCTACCAGGAAAAAAATTAATAACCCAAATCTGAATGGGGCCACAATATTGGGCCAGAAGTCTTTTCTTCTTAGTGTTCATTTTTAATAAGCATTAAGAATCAGAAGGCATCAGACTCTCATCTGGCCCAAAGAACTGGATGAAATATCGGGGAAGTTACAGTGAAGAATGTACAAGAGCTAGGTAGCTGTCCAAGGCTCGATATTTGCTGTTGGTCTCGCTTAAGCCATTAGGGACATTTTTCTTCCTGGTGGGAATTATAAACCTGGCACATACCAGGAGAGTCATAAAATCCCCTCTTGTATCTTTAATCAATCATGACTAGTATATCTACCATACATTCTCCAAGTTTAAAATAGAATAAAGTCACATAATAATCTTTCTCTCAGCAGCTAGACTGCCTTTCAGCACAATGACCCACACTCTATGGCTGTATTAACAGATACGATCTATTCTTTAATGGAGCTCAGCCATGGGGATTAGCTACCTGTAATGCAGTTTGGGCTGTCAAGCACTCTACCAAACTGCTAACACATTACAAGTTATAGGCATCAATTCTTTCTAAGTGAAAAGGCATTTCACATTCAAAACATTTCAAACCTAATAACGGGAAATTATCATGATGGATCCCCTTCAGCTGCCGAAAGGTAAAGAGATGGAGAGAAAAAAGACAGGCACCCAATCAAAAAATTCATATCAATTCTTTTTGATCTACCTGGGGCAGATTAAACCCGAGTAGTGGATAAGGCTGTCAAAAAAGATTGCAGGAGCTCAGCTGTGGATCAGAAGTGTTTCTGTTTGATGGGAGGAGGCAAATCCTAATAAAATAGAAATAAAGTCCAACAAAAGGGAGACTCCAGTTTGCCTAGAGTCAGAGTGGCCTGGTCAATCCAGAAAGGTCAGACAATATACATCATGCTTAATTTCCCTCATGTTCAGCATTACACCAGGACACTGAGAGCACCCAGGGCATTCTGACCTGGAGCAGAAACCCGGAAGAGAGACCCAACTAGGCAGTGGGATGCTGTATTGTTCTATATTTTCTGTTCACTTTTATGTGGCCCCCACGTATGGTCATACCCTCAGTTGGTGAGAAGCTTCCATTTACTATGAAATGAATCAAATGACAGAGATGGTTACACTATCCCACATTGGGGACCACGTGCCAAACTTAAGGGTCATTTTGATGTTATTCCGATATGACTCAATAACATTCATTCATTCATCCATTCATTGTTAAATCATTTATTCAGTCAGGTATCCAAGTTTGGTTGTATATTCATGGGTGCACTAGATAATATTGGGGGAGGTTTAGGAGGCTTTCAAGAAAAGCAAAGATAGCCAAAACACACCTGAAAAGAGCCAAAGCCGTATTTTCTTGTACCACTGCCACAGAGAAGGTATAGTACTAAAACATTCTCTAGTTTAGGGTTAGCAAATAGCTTTCAATTAGTGGGTTAAGGAGATGAAGAGGCCTAATCTGTGTTCAGTGGGAAAGGGTGTTAGATTGATGAAAATGTTTGCAGTGAAAAGAAAGAAGGGTGTGGCTGGCGCGGTGGCTCATGCCTGTAATCCTAGCACTCTGGGAGGCCGAGGCTGGAAGATCGCTCAAGGTCAGGAGTTCGAAACCAGCCTGAGCAAGAGCGAGACCCCGTCTCTACTAAAAATAGAAAGAAAATTAATTGGCCAACTAAAATATATAGAAAAAATTACCCGGGCATTGTGGCACATGCCTGTAGTCCCAGCTACTCGGGAGGCTGAGGCAGGAGGGTTGCTTGAGCCCAGGAATTTGAGGTTGCTGTGAACTAGGCTGATGCCATGTTACTCTAGCCTGGGCAACAGAGTGAGACTCTGTCTCAAAAAAAAAAACAAAAAAAACCACAAAAACAAAAAAGAAAGAAAGGCATGGAGCACTGCTACCAACTGCACCTTCACCACCACTAACCTAATTGGATTGCCATTTTCACTTCTCTTTCTTTTAAATCTTTTTTTTTTTAAAGAAAAATCACCACCAATTTTATAACCTGCCATTTGATGGCTACGTGACTTGAGAAAATGGTTTAACTCATTTTAATCTCAGTTTTCAGGATATTTAAAATTGAGTTATTGCATAGTGCCTTTGCCTGTTTTTTCAGCAAATATTTAGTAAGCACTTTCCAGATACTTACAGGTACCAGGGAAATATAGCATGTCTAATAGACAAAGTCCACACCCTCATGGGCAAGGACTGATGGCTGTTGAAATAATCACACAAATATATTATTTCTAATTATATTCTAGGTAACTTAAATTCTGGGTAAGTGCTACAAAGAAAAAGACATATGTAACAAAGAAATCATATTAAAAAAGGAGTCCATTATTATCTGGGCTAGGGCAGGTGGGCCATTGAGAGGGTTTTCCTAGAGCACGTAATGTTTAAATGGATATGAAAGATATATAGACATTAACTGGGCAAAGAACCTAAGCCAACAACTTGTGCAAAGGCCCTGTGGCAGGAAGGAACATGGTGTCTTTAAGAAATAATGACTAGCATGGCTAGAGGCCAGAGAAGAAGGGAGAGGTGGCACGAGGTGAGGAGCTAGATCATGTAGGGCATCCTAGGTCATGCTGAGGATTTTTCTTTTGATTCTAATAACAGTGGAGAAGCATTGAAGTTTTGTAAGCAGGGGAGAGCTATGGTCAGATGCACATTTTGAAAATATCATTCTCAATGAATTATGCAGATAATATTGGGGAAGGGCAAGAGAGGAGGCAGCAGGAGACTGTATTAAGTTTGTCGGCTTATTTGCTTGTTTGTGTCCAGTAGTACAAGGGAGAAATGACAAAGTGGTATTGCTGTTAGGATTAGATCAACCATGTGGTTTAAAGGTGAAAACTGGTAGGAAAATTGATGCCCTGGGTTACTCACAAAAGGACCAGGTTAATGATTTTTAAATATCGAAAAGAATTAATATGTGTCTATTACTTACTCTGAGCATGGCACTATGCCATGAACCATCCAAGTGCTGTTTAGTCTTACTTCTTATAAAAGCCCTATCGAGCAAACAGCCATCACTATAACCTCCAATTTATACAAGGCTCAAAAATGCCCTGTGGTAAGAAGACAAGACCAGGCCTATATTTCAGGAGATGGAGGGAATTAAAACCAAACAACAGCTGAGCAGGGGCCCTGCTCTGGTCTCCTGACCTGGCTGATTCATCTCTGCGGATACTGGCAATGGATCCCCTGCCCGCCCTGCACCTGCTCTTCATCAGTGCCTGCGGGTCCCTCGAATCCTCGAATCCTCCGGAGCCCCCCACTGTGTCCGCTCCGCTCCCTGGATCCCCATCCTAATACACCAGCCCGGCTACCGGAAAGGGACAATGTGGCTGAGAGAGAGAGAGAGAGAGAGAGAGAGAGAGAGAGAGAGAGAGAGAGAGAGAGAGAGAGAGAGAGAGAGAGAGAGAGGTGCGATGGGGTTAAATTTTCCTTAGCACTCATTTTCTGAAAAATCCCCAGCATTGAAAACACTGGTTCTTTTTACTTTTCTGGCTCCTCTAGAAGCCTGAAGGGGAGGACGCATTTTCGCCCCTGTCAAAAAGGGGCTGAGGAAACTGGGCCTATTTAGCCTGGTGAGAGGATACAGTTTAGGAGTCTCTGTGAAGACTGTCTCATTAGTCATATGGCATTTGCACATTGATAACTGAAGGCAGAATATGACCTTAATTACATTATCGTGCTAAACATTGTTTTCCTTCAGGGCCAGGGAACCAATGGAGAGGGACAGGCGCAGCAGCTATGGGGCGAGGATGAATAACGCCAAGATATTCTGTGCCTGATAATTAAGGGAGAGGAGTGGGGGGCGAGGGAGGGCAGGCGTGGGAAGGAAGACAAATCATGCATCCTGAGTGCAGTTTGTTCCCAGGAATAAGGGACTAAGCTATGGATATGTACATATTTTACATAAAATAATTAGTAAGGATACCAGTGAATTTATATTAAAAACAACCAATAAAACACAACAATAAATGTGTGTATTTCTAATTCTTGGGAGTTTGCAAAGCACTTTGAAATAGGAAGGTACTATGATGTTATGTTTTTAGGAGGCCAATAACTCACATCTCTCTCCCTTAACTTCAGAAATAACTGAGAATTAGTCCCAGAAGTCAGACAGATGGGAAACAAAATATAAGTTCCCTGTTGTTAAGGCAGCATTATGGATTTTTTTAGGAGGGTGGGAGGTATTAACAGGCTTCCTATTGAAGTACCTTTCCCCTGGATCTCTCCTTACCCTGTTAGGTACAAGCAGATGGGCAGGGAATGAGCCCTGAGCTCACGGGGGCACCCAAAGGTATGATGTTCCAAGGAGCTTCTGCCTGGAGACCCTTCCTACTCCCATCTCTCCTCCTCTGGGGAGAAGCCAGCTGTGAGGAAGGACTGGAAGTGTTCCTTCAGAAAACAGAGAAGTTTCCTCAGGAAAATGTGAAGATAGAATAATGCCCCTATGATCACAGTGAAAAGTTCAAAAAGCATGGGGTTTAGAGGAAGACAAAGCACTTCATGTGTAACTGGATGTCATCACTTCTGTTTGTAAAGAATGCTATCTTTATGGAAAATATTGATGTTTTGTTCAGCATAGAACCTTTGCATTAATTGTGATTTTTAATCTTTTTATATTGTGAAACTGCATCAACATATTATTATATTAAAACATCAGTTATCTTGATTACTGAGATTTGGGTGCCCTAGCATTCTATCTGCACATATCAGGCACTCAGCAAATCTTCTTGAACATATGCATTGTGTAATGAAAATGATTCCTATACACAAGGAGCTAACAATGTAAAATGGGAAAGTATTTTGCCAAGTCTGGTATGAAATTAATAAGTAATGTATGAAGTATTGGGTGTCAGGCAGGTGGGAGGGGGAGGAGGAAATGGGTAAACTCCCACCTAACCTAACCAGTATGGTGCGTGCTGTCTGGGGGTTGGCTGCAAAGGCAATTCATGTAATCAAAGCATTTGTACCCCTGTAATATTCTGAAACAAAAATAAAATAAAACAATAGTTTTAAATTTTGATAGGTATATATTTTGATAAACTTTCAGATGTATTTTCATACATATGCATATGTATTACATTAAGATTTTAATTTAATAGATGAGTCTGAGAATGAGCCTAAAGAAGAAATGCTTTTCAGAGGCTGGAAAAGAAAGTGGGGAGGGGGAATGAAGACGAGTTGGTTAAGGGGTACAAAAACACAGTTAGTAGAGATAAGTTCTAGTATTAGATGGTACAGTTGGAAAATTATACTTAACAATAATATTGTATATTTCCAAATATCTGGAAGAAAATAATTGTAAACACATGCAGAAAATATGAACAATAGTATTTGAGGAGGAGGGGAAATTAATTTCAACTGGTAGGCATTTGGGAAGGTTTTAAGGAGGAAACAATTTCTTTAGCTAGTCCTAAAAGGTTGAAAAGAATGCTAAGAAACAGATTCGAGGTCATTCTCTAAATATTCGAAGTCCAACCTGTATGCTGCGTTGTGTTCTGGGGTCTGATTCCGTTTCACTCAGCTGGCTGCATCTCTAAGCCATTCATGAAGAGCTGGATGCATTTCTAATCCCCACGAAGAATTATTTGTGTTGCACTTTTTAAGGTCAGAGAGTTGACGACAATAATTTCCCACCTCTCCTTTAACACTGCCTGATTGTCTTCTAAATTTGTTTACGATGCATTTATAGCCAAGAACTCAATTAAAGGTGTTTATACCCCACACAAGTGTGATCAGCAGCACCTGGAAACAATAACAGTGCCCCCCCATACACCCTGTTTCTTGTAAATTTTATATCGCAAAATGAAAGTCGGTTACAGATCCATTAAGTGGGGGCTGTAATGGCAGGGAGGAGCAGCAAGCTCTATCTGGGTTGGAGAAGATAAGCTGCATAAATCAGCACACCTTGCAGCTGAACATTTCTTTAAATAGCTGAACAGGAAAAGAACATGCTTGTTCTATTAATATCTCCATCACTCCCTCCCGTCTTTAGTGGAAACCAGCCTGAGACATCGGGATGGGGCAAATGTGACTATCTCTTGCTGAGGCACCATGAATCCTGCCTTGATGGTGAATCTGTCAACGATGCAGTATCGAAAGTGTCCTGGGGCAGAACTTGTCCCAGAGTATCCTTGGAATCTGTCCCCCTTATATTCTTGTTTCATCCAAATTTATCCGTTATGTATTTCAGTGTAATAAGTTTCCTTTCTCTCACCTGGAGACTCTGAGTCGACAGAAATTCTAGCATAGGTTTGTTTCAGGTGGAAATATACGAGGCCACACCTGACTAAGGCAGTAGTTGCCTCAGTTTTAAAACTTTTATTCATGCCTATAGAACCTACCTAAAGTTTTAATTTATTGTATTTGTATGTTATTTTAGTCCTTGCAGAATTTTGTTATAGAAAGCAAAATACAAGATACAGCTGAGCCAAAAGAAAAAAAAAATAGTCAAAATCACATCAACCAAAAATGATAGTTTTGATGTAAAGATGGATATATTTACAATGCCTTATGTGAAACACCCTGCGGTTGGTTGGATGTGTTTCAGAGTTTGTGTAATTTTTAAAAAGTTAATTTGGAGTGCATTCATTATATGGCACATCACCCGCAGCAGATTCTGGGGCAGAATTAGTGAAAATTATGAATATTCATAGTGTGTGGGACTCAAATAAATAAATAAAATCATGTCGTTTCAGGTTATGTTTTGCGGTCAGATGTGTTTTGGCAACAAATATGAAAAATACATTTAATTTGTGAAGTGTATTGGATTTCCGAATTGAACATTAATGCTCACACTATTTTTATGCTCTGAACTGCTCTTCGACATGATGAGTATATTATGAACAGCTTTCAATGTGAAAAAAATGTATATCTACACCATCATTGAATATCAAATTGTCACTTTTGAAATTTTAATATACAGCTATTTTTAATTGCAAATTATACAGAAATGCAAAACAAAGATGCTAAGTATCATTTCATACCATCTCCAGAGAAAACCACTGCTAACCAGCATATGCCCTTCTCAAACTGCATTTTATTCCTACTCTACCTTATACAAAATTATTTATCTTAAAAATCTGGAATAATAATATACATACCATTCTGAAATCTGGTTTCTCCCTGGGATGTTTTGAAATTTTCTATGTCATTAATATAGATCATACTTACTTCATAATAGTAAACATAATGGGTGAATTTACCTTCTTCCCTTCTCCCTCTCACCTCCTTCTCTCCCTTCTTTCTTTCCTTTCTTCTTTTGACATTTATTATTCCTAACACTGTTCTAAATACTAAGAATATGAAAAGAATGCATCAGACAAAAATCTCTGAATTTAGAAAACATAGTTTCTAGCGGAGTGAAAGACAATGAACACAAAAATGTATAATATGTAATATGTTAGATAATAAGATGAAAACAGAAGGAAGTAAGAGGATAGGAAGTAACAATTGGGGACACAAATTTAGATAGGATGTTCAGGGTTGCAGAATGGTGGCCTCTTAGAAGGTAAATTCCAGTTCAGTCTTGAAGAGTAAGTGAGGGTATAAATGCAGATATCTGGGGGGGAAATAGTCCAGGCAGAGGGAGTATCAAGTGCAAAGATTTTGATGCAAGAATAGGCCTGGTGTGTTTTAATAACAAAAAGGAAATCAACATGCCTGGAGGGATGGAGCCAAGTAAACAGAAGGCAGAGTAGTGGGATATGTCGAAGATGGAATTAATGGTCAGATTATATTAGGTTTTGTAGGCCATCAGAAATATTTTGAATTTTACTGTGAATGAAATGAGAAGTTTTTAAAGGATTTGAAAAAGAGAAATGAAAGATTAGATTTTTTTAAAAAAAATGTCTCATTGCTTAATGCACTGAGAATAGATACAAAGGTACAAGGGAAGAATTTGGAAAACCACTTTAGGAGGTTATTGCAGTTGTCCAGGTGAGAAATGTATTGGATGAGTGTGATAGCAGTGGAAGTAGTGAGAAAGGATCAAGTCATGCACATATTTTCAAGGTCTGGCGATAGGATTTGCAATGCATTGGGTAGGGTATGTAAAAAGAGGAGATATACCATGGCCCAAGGAATTAGGCTTCAGTCATTGGAAGAACACAGTTGCCATTAGCTGAGATGGGGAAGAAGGCTGGAGGAATCAGTTTGGGAGGGAATATCAGAAGTTCACTTTTGACCACATTAGGTTTGAGACATCTGTGGCACTTCCAAGTGGAGATGTCAAATAAGCAGTTGAGTTGAGGGGAAAGGTCCAAACTGGTGTAAGTTCAGGAGTCATCAATATTTAAATAGATGTAAAAGATATGAGACTAGATACGATCCTTTAAGATGAAGTTAAAAAGAAAGACTTTATTAAATCACTGTTGACTTTTTAGACATACAGTTGTTTCCTTTTATCCCAGATATATAAGAAAAGTTTTTAAAAATAGATCACACCTATTTATTTAAACACGTCTGATTGTTTTCTTAGGTCAGTCTTCTTCATGCACAATTGGCTGGTCAAAGACACCTGTAAACAAATAGGAGTAAATGTGGTTACTGATGTGTCAGTCATCAATGGGGGTATATATATTTTCTATTAACATAGGAATAGAATTTGTGAGTGATATCTGGAGAGTCAGTGAAGGTTTCTATGCGGAGATGCTATTTGAATTGCACCCTAAAAGCTGCAAAGAAAATGTGCTAATGAGAGTGGTAGAAGGGGAGATCATGTTCAAGATATAGAAGGAATATCATACGGACTGATACGTCATGAGGAAGAAATATGTAAAATGCCCTATGAGTAATTAAATACACACACTAAACAAACACCTGGTCTCTGGAGAGTAGCACAACATGACAAAATGACTTAACCCTCTAAGGTTTTATGTTCCAAGTAAGGAATATTAATTATGTGCTGGAAACATAATGCAAATAGATAACAGAGGCAACTAGGAAGGGGAATGTGACTTGATTAAGTCTTTGTTTGTGAAAACCAATATAAAACAAATGTTAGTCCATTGGAAACGTGAAGGATTAAATCCAGAGAAGAAGCTCTGGATCCAGGCACAGTGCAGGTTTCAGGCTGTTGTCGTAGCCCCCTTCAGAAATGCAAAGAGTTTGGACAACGGCAGTGCCAGGGCTAGTGGGGAAGAGGGAATTGACTTGAGGGATGTTTGTGAGGTTACATTTGGACCTGACCTTTCATTCATGCCCATTCCTCAACACACTGGGCTAGTCCCCTCCCCCATCTCTTGTGATTCAGTGCCACTCATAGCCCAAGGAAGGTGTCTTAACTTTAAGGGAAATTATTTCGATGAGTAAAGTATCTGAATTAGTAATACAGTTATTGTTTTGGAAGTCAGAGCTTTATTTATTTTCAGGCATATGTAGTAATTATGGGAGGCAGCCTGTGCAATGGAGATAATTCTGGGTTGTGATGCTAGCCAGGCTCTGGTCCTGCACCTCCCGTTTGCCAGCTATGTGATTAGCTTCGACAAGTCATCAAGAGGGTCTGAGCCCCAGTGTCTTCACCTCTGAAATGTGCTCCATAAACTAAATACCTCAGATAGTTTTCCCGTATGCATTAATGGAGACACATGTATGGATGTTGTTTGTAATGAACTCTACAAATGTATGGTGTTCCATAGAATCAAACTAAAACATTATTTTGACCACCTCAAATCTTTTTTGGAACAAGGTGGTATGTAAATAAACAATAAGATAAATAAGATGCTGGCTATTGGAGGTTTATAGGGAATCTGATTCTATAAAAATGTATGAATATATTGCTAATGGCATTATAATTATTATAAGTAAATACTAATTGGTTAAAACTTGTTCTCAAATATTAACATATATATTCCATTAATGCTATCATATAATTTCTCTTATCTAACCATGACTTCACAGACATGGGGAGGTAAATTTCACTGAATTCTAACAAAATCTGAATTAGTGATCAGATTAAAATCAGATCTGATTTTACTATTTAATCAACGCATTTTGTGGACTGACATTTTTAAACAAGTTGACTTTCTCCTATTTCTTGAATGTTATTTTTTTTGGAAGGCACTGTTCTTCTAAAACAAAAACTCATTCTAGGAAAAGAAGACCTTCCAAGTCAAAGGAAATGAACCCTCTTGATTTAAAGATGTAAAAAGCATACCTATACATATATATTTATTTCAGAGTATTACAGGGGTGCAAATGTTTAGGTTACATATATTGCCTTTGCCCCGCCCTAGTTAGAGCTTCAAACATGTCCATCTCCCAGACGGTGTGCGCCACACCCATTAGGTATGAATATATCCATCCTCTCCACCCCTCTCCCACCTGCCTGACACCTGATGAATGTTACTATCATATGTGCACATAAGTGTTGATCAATTAGTACCAATTTAATGGTGAGTACATGTGGTGCTTGTTTTTCTATTCTTGTTATACTTCACTTAGTAGGATGGTCTACAACTCTGTCCAGGATAATACAAGTGGTGCTAGATCACCATTGTTTTTTGTGGCTGAGTAGAACTCTATGGTATATATATATATCATATTTTATTAATCCACTCATGTATTGATGGGCACTTGGGTTCCTTCCACATCTTTGAAATTGTGAATGATACAGCTATAAACATTCAAGTGCAGATGTATTTTTTATAGAATGAATTTTTTTCCTTTGGATAGATGCCCAGTAATAATCCAGATGGGATGGAGAGGAAGATGTGGACCAGAAGTTTGAGTTGAATTTTCTGTCTCTTGCAATATAAAAAAGTCTTGTTTATATTAATAAAAGTTATTTTAAAGGCCTGTATTCTGTTACTGGTGTGCACTCTATGACTCATATTCTATTTTCTTGTTTTATTTTTTTATTTCATTCAAAAAACTTGTAATAAGCATTTGTCTGGAATGGATCATTGCAAAAGCCTGAAGATAAAAAGGCAAACAGTGTTATTCTTCAAGCGTGGTTTTCTCTTTTCTCCATAACACTGTACATTCTTTTAGAAGAAGAACTATGTCCTCCCAAAGTGCACAGAAAAATAATGAAACTATAGTAGATGATCAATAAATTGTTCCTGCTCTTTGTTCATACTAGAGATTACCAAGTGTTTCCTGCTTGCAAATTAGTCCACATCTCTGGTAGGTCCATGATCTTAGCAAAATTCATGAAACAGATCATATATGGCATTTTCACATTTAGCTTATATATTGTTCAATCCTCTCCAGGCACTTAAGTAATCTTCAATTCAGTAAGCACTTGCTAAACATTGTTTGTGAATGTTTCATATCATACTGGTCAGAAGAACAAATTTAAACATCATTTCCACCAAGAAGAACAAAATGTAGTGCAGAAAAACCTTTTCTTGACACCTAAAACAACACTAAATGTTAAATGCTCTCCTATAGTACTAAAAGATTTTCCAGGACATACAAAAACAAAGGACAATTAAATGAGGCAGGAGCCAGGAAAGAAGCTTATGTGGCAGATGCAGCCTCTAAGCCCTGAACTGAAAAGACCAGACTAAGGAGTGGTTAAGTCTTTGGACTTTTGGAACTTCTCAGGATTGTGTTTAAATTCCTGCTCAGTGCTCAGTAGATTTGGGTAAAGTAACTGTTCCTTTTCTGAATCTCCATGTCCTCACCTATAACAGGTGGATTATGACTGCTCCACCCACTCATGGTTGACTTAATGTAAATAACACAATATATTAAGTATTAACACATATAGCACTATCTAATGTACACCAAAAACTAAATAAATGGAACTTACTGATATTGCCTTAAGCTGGAACATCTTACCAGTTGGCTTATCTTATATTTCCCCTTTGTGTATTGCAAGACCTTTGCCCCTCCAGCATTGTGTTAGGATCAGAGAAGAAAATATCAGACGACGGCTCTTTCTCTTCCATCGCTGAACCAATGCAGAAGAGAGGAGTTGAGAAAATGACCCAAGGAAACCTCTCGGCAGGAGATTCTCAACTCAGTTTGGGGGTCTTGTGCATGTTCAGAACACGTCTCAAAGTTTAAGTTGTGAGGATCTGGTTTCCTTGAATCAAAGAGAAACTCAAAACTGTTTAGCATTCAGAAACCAGCTCCAGCTGTTTCCTCTTAAAACAAGTTATTCACCTTCTCCTTCTGTTATCTTGATGGCCTTTGTCCCACTTTGATGGTGTGTCTGTTAGCCTGGGTCATGCCTCCTCTGTGCTCTCCACAATGCCAGAAACACTGCTGCAATTCATTAAAAGTTGCAACAATTGGGTCTCTAGTCATTTGAAATAGCTAAAAAGTTTGAACACAACTTATTGAAGTTTGCTTGCCTTTTATTTATAGAAAGGAGAGATGCCAAAAATAGTGCATATTCATTCATTCGTTCACTCACTCATTCCTTCATTCATTAAATAAAATGAGCTTCGAAAGGGAGAAAGTTACCTAGCATTCATCTAGCATGGTGGAGTTTGCAAAATGTCTCACATGTCTAAATGTAATTCAGCAATCACTGTATTCTTCTAAAAGATAACAGATAGACAGTGCCTTACCCTCTCACCTCCCACTGTGCCTGGCACACAGCAGATGCTGCTCAGTACACATTTGTCAACAGACAATGGAAAAGTCACCTACATTCTCTGAGCCTCAGTTTTCATGTCTGTAAAAAGAAAATGGAATAACAGCATTGACCTCTTAGAATGATACTGAAGATTCAAGGATAATTTATAGGACATTCTAAGAACTGTGACTTGCTTACAATTGAACACAAATCAGAGCACCCCAAAAGGGGAAAAATACTTTGAAATATGGTAAATCAAAGAATTTACTGATAAATAGGGCATGAAATCAACCCATATTGGATATGAGCTAGAAAATGCCAAGTAACTTTAAAAATGCAGAAATGATTCAAATCAGTTCAGTAATCTAATGGAAGGTAAAAACCTAACTACAGAAAGGAGGTATAAAAATAGTTTGGAAGCACTCTGCACTGGAAGTATAGAACAATCATTAGATTTGTTCTGCCCCGGAAAGAACATTCTCTAGCCTAAAAATATCACCTGTCTGGTTCTAGTTGCTGAAGTATGCCTATTTGGGAGATGGACACGTCAGGTCTCTTAAACTAAAGCAATTGGGTATTTGCATCGTATAAACTCATCTGCCTTGTTTCAATCCTGTGCTGATCAGGCATACTTTTTACTAATTTATCTTTTCACTTATCTGGTCCACAGGGATAAAATGTCCTGTCCAGGATGACATAAAACTCAATCTATATTAGATTTATATTTCTCAGCGTAAATTAGCACATTGTTATTCTGGCTTTATTCATCAACCTCTTGTGAGCTTTGACAGTGTGAACCAGCATTCCTGTATCTGATAAACTCAGAGACATTTTTAACAATGAATTGTCTAAGACAGGCAAGTCCAGGGACAGTCCCTGGATAGCTTTAGGTCTACCAAAGTAGTAGCATACCAGGGCTGTTAATAACCAGGGAACTAACTTTACCAACTAAAACTCCTCTGACATCTTCACTTTTAAATTCCAGAGCATTTAATGAATGGTTGTCATAGTTTTCATGTCTATAATTCAGTTTTTCTTGAGGTTATATTATGGAGAAATTAATCCATTGGGAAGTAAAGCTATTTACCCAAGATTTTATAGCCAGAGACTCTGCTTTGGAAAAGGAAGGCTAGGAATATGAGGCTTTCAGGAGTTCAGAAATGAAGGAGAAAGCATCTTTGAAAGGCATTATGTTTGCCTTTTTATTAAATTGTAAAATATAAAAAAGGAAGTCTAATTTTTCAGATGAAGAAGAAATAAATAATTGAATTTATGTCCACTTAATTTTGGATTTTCTCCACTGTTATTCAATCCAGAATTCAATTAAGGAGAAAGACACTGAAATTGAACCCCTATCCAGTGATGCTGAATTCCATTTCTTACCATAGTCTTCCATTCCTCCCTACTTTCTTCTCTTGATAATGATGTATTTCTACTGAGGGCACTGGAATATTGTGCTTCCTCATACCAAATAACTACTGGCGGGTAACATGATTAGAAACTCCTAAGATTGAAAAATAGCCATGAGAATTAATAAGCAAATTTAGTGAGGTTTAAGGATGAAAGAATAATCCAAATATCAATTGTATTTTGCATACAAACAGCAAAAATTAGAAATTAAAATAAAACAGTTGCCAGGTTGGGCCCTTATCTTGAGACTCTGAGAAAGAACCTCCTTTAAGCTCATCAAGTTGTCCACTGAATCCTATTCCTTAGAGTTAGAGGACTGAGGTCACCATTTTCTTGCTGGATTTCAGATAGGGAGGACTTTTAGCTCTTAAAGACCACTCTTCAGTACTAATATGCTATCTAATATCCCCCTATTTTACATCAATGAATTGGTACCTTAATTACATCTGCAAAATCCCTATTGCCATGGAATGTAACATAATAATTCTGCCTACCACATTCTCCTACCCCAAAAATATGATAATGAAGAAAAAATGTTGCCAAAGAATACTGAGGTACTATTAGAAGGAAAATTTTCTAAACAGCCAAAACAAACAAGCAATTAAAGACATTAACATCCACTACAGTGTCTAAATATCATTATGAAAACGACAATATGTTTTTGATTGATGTAAATAAATGTAAACATGCAGATATGTGCTTTAGAGTAATAATAATAAATAAAATACTAACAAGCACTGCTCTTATTGGTACATATTTGGATTAGTATGCAAGTGATCTCACCCACAAGAAGCCCAGGAGACTCTGTGGTGATGTAATGGACCACTGAACAAGGAGTCAGATGACCGGGGTTTAATTCCCTGCTCCAATAAACTGCACTCTATAACCCTGAATAAATCACTAGCCTTCTCTAGGACTCTGTTTCTTGAGCTGTAAAACAAGAGAATTGGGCTAATTATCTCCAGGAAGCAATCCAACTGTAACACCACATTATATTATAAAGCTCCTATATCTTAAGACTTAGGTGTAGGATGCCTTGTGATTTAGCTATTAAATTAAAGTATAATATAATATGTACAATTTTATATATATATATATATATAGTGCTATAGAGGTTACAGTGAAGTTGGCACATATACAGTTCTGGCACCAGTGTAATTTTACATTCCTTTGGGAAAAAAATTTGTACAATGAATTTAAAACTATAAAACCATTACTGGACTTAGAAATACACTTTGGGACACTGTATCAAAAAGAGAGTCAATTATTTACATTCTGCATTTCCTGAAAGATGTTCATTGTGTCATTGTTTACAATAAAAGAAATATGAATATGATATAAATATCTCCTAAGTGGAGAATTGTTAATTAAATTATAAAACATTAATGAAATGTGGCTCAAACTTGAAGAATTATATCATAAAATTTGCCTAGCAATCGGAAATATATGTTTAGCATGTAATATTATAAGAAAATAAATTTCAAGTTGTTAAAATATGTATGAGCGCATATTAATTTTGGAGGAGAATATGTAAAAATTGAAGATCGTTAGAAATATTAGGGTGGTTGCTTTTTGTTTATATGTTTTCCAAAACTTAGAACCCGCACACATGGGAAATATGTAATGCCACCCAGTAAATTTACCTTACTTAAAAAAGAATCTCTCTCTATGCCATCCGTTTTCAAAGTTGTTTTCTCTCCATTAGATGGAACCTACTGTCAGAAATTAATTGGTTCAATTAAGACCTTCTTAGAATGACAACTATCCTGTATAGAGGAAATGAAATACAAATTTATTGGTGCTACATTAAGTCTTCAAGCAAAGTTCTTTTGGTAACCATTTAGGATGTTGTATCATTTTACTTTTCCAGTTTTGTGATTTTTGCTACAGCGTATTCTGTTTGACTTTCCTTGTAGCTTCTGGATCCCCATCTATACTCTTGTGAGCACCTAGATTCTGGATTCTGCATTTATCTACAGGCTCCTCTTAGTTTCTGCCTTGGGCTTGCTCTCCCCAGAATCAAACACCCCAAAGGTACCTCCAGTTTCCTATTTCCAGTTGTAGCCCTTTGGTCCTGAAGGACTGACTCTCCATGGACCCTCTTTCAAAATTGAAGCTGTATTCCAAGTACTTAAAGAGGAGTATATTGGGATGTGCCAAATTATAGGTTATGATGTGAGACAACGTCAAGGTCCAGAGATCAGAGCCCCAAAGTGAGTAACAGAAATTAACTGATTAGCTACCAGGACTGACAGAGCTATAAGAAGGAGTAACATAGGAATTACCCAAGAGCCCACTGCAAAAAATGAAGCAGTGGAGAGAAAAATAGATAGTTCAGAATTAAGACCCTGATTATTTGGTGTCCTCCAGAGAATTCAGATTCCTGATAAACAGGCCCAACAAATATCATAAATCTGGAAAGAGAGTTGTAAGGTCTCAAGACAGGTGAATGAACTCTTTGCAGTAAAGCACTGTACCCTAAATGAAGTGGATTCTCTGAAAACATTATCAGATAGTAAAAACACCCCAGAGGTTAGCATACCAGACCTCCCATAATCTCCATGGCTAACCGCAATCACTCATGTAACATTTGTATCGCAAATCAAATTCATTCTCTAGAAAACAAAGCCTAACAGATTGAAATTTTATTAGCATCTGCTGTGTTGTGATTATGGCTTTTAAAATGATTCACATCACACATGTAAAATGTACAAATACATTTCACCATTGCAAAATACATGGCATTTTGGTCGTATATAATGAAAAGATTTTATCTAACACAGGATGCTGCCCTTTTTTATTGCTCCCTGACAAGAGAATGCTTGGAAAGCTATTATTGGTTTAATATAATAATAAAATGAGATAGCACCCAATACAAAAGCCAGAAGGAAACCCATATTAAAGAAGGTAAATTAATTGATTTTTCTGAGGTCACAATCCACTCTTTTGTGAATTTAACTTTAAGAAAGAAGATTGAGTAATCATATTTTCAGGTTCTCATTCTCCAAATACAGGTTCATTGTTTCAAATAAGAACAACTCTTTCATCCCAAGAAACTGAAAGGATTATATTTGTTTTCATTATGCCCATATGATTTCCAAGGGCACTCAGATTAGTAAATGAGTCTGTGAGAACTGTGAGCAGAAAACTCTAGAAGAGTAGCCTTGGATTACAATAAACATTTGAGTTTCATAAAAGCTGGTTCCCATTTGTTTGTCAGTAAGTAAATCCATAGAGGATGTGGGTACATAGTGACCTGGATCGCTGAATGCTTTGTATCTCTCTCAGGGAATTTTAACTGTGAGATACAATGGGTTCCATTGAAATTAAATTTTTTAATGAAATTGTATTTAAATAAACATCAAGAAGTGAGGAAAAGGATCCAAGTTATGTTGCAGCACATAGCAAATATTGAATACATGGCTGACAAATGAATGGATGAACAAATGAATAGTGTGTGCAACAAAGAGAAAAGTGAATGAGGATTTATATTTCTGTGGGTACAGGACAAAGTTCCTGCTCCGGAAGTGGACACTCAATGCAGAATAACACAGTAACATCAGCAAGTCTTCTAAAGTCAGTCTGCAGGGGATGAAATCACAAGCTCTGCATTTTATTAGCCATATGATGTCAGGCAAGATATTTTACCTTTCTGTGCCTCTCATCTCTTATTTTTGAATCAAGAAATAATAAGATATACTATGTAAGATTGTTATGATGATTATACTAGTTGATATATGTTAGGGGCTTTGAGTGGCATTTAACATATAGCAAGCAAGCTTCATGTAAATATTACCTATTATTATAATGTATAGAAGCTCTAGAACTGCCACTTGAGCCTGGATCTAATTCTTAATTCTGTTCCGTATTGCCTATCACATTAACTGTACCTAAAGATACTTAATAGCCAACCACTCAAATTATGCTTTGCAAAAGTGAATGTATAAATGTCTGTCATTTTATATTTTTATTTTTTCTTTCCTATATAAAGAGCTTTTACAAATCAATATGACCATATAGAACAACTGAATAAAAATAGAGAACATGACAAGAAAATTCAATAGAGACCAAAAGCAAACTCAAATGCATATGATAAAGCATAAACATAAATTGTAATTAAAGGAATGCCAATTAAATAATATAATATTTTATTTTATTATTGTAAAAGATTAAAAACTCTGTTTCATACCTAGTATTTCAGTGGTGATCTTAAACAGAGCAGGAAAGGAGTCACTGAAGTTTTTAGCTTAATGATTTTCAAACTTTCATGAATACCAAAAAAAAAAATAATAATAATCAGGTTTTCTATAGAAACTAACATATTAAACACATAAAAGTTGAACCATCCTAATTTAAGTGGAAGTAAATTAAGAATTTACTTACTAGTTAGATAAACTAAGAATTTTATCTAATTAGTTTTACCATGGTCCCTAGATAACTTTTTAGGTCTTATGTGGAAACTTCCAAGGGCCTACGTGGAAAATGAATAAGACACTCTCAATTGTTCCACTGAGGAAGATGATGTTCCAAATGAAAAAAGGAAGTCTTATGCCAGAACAAGAACTATAAAAATGAAAAAACAATAAAAAAATGGCTTCCAATTTAATTCCATTGTACTCAAATGTGTTTTACAGATCAACTTTGCATAGCATGTTAAAAATAATGATTCATATCAGGAGTTAGAAGCATTCTGAACAATTAACCCCTTGTCAGGTTTATGGAAGTACTACTTTTTTAAGTCAAAAATAAGCTTATAACTTAAGACAGAATTATATTGGATATTTGCACAGAAACATCCTCTAAGTCTCATTTATCTTTTTAGTAGTCTTACTGAATTATCACTATGTCTGACTCTCATCCATTCCATGTCTCTTGTGCCCAAGACCACAGGTCTCCCTGAGTCCTATAATCTGCTAATTTACATCAATTAAACTGTGTAGCTTGTCGATTACATGGGCTTTGCCTCTCTGAGGCATACCTTCTTTGTGCTCTATCAGCACATGGTACTTCCTCCTTCAGTTGACCTAACGTCACAATTTTGTTTGGCAACTAAGTGAAATGTTTGGTTTACTTGCTTCTCTAGTTATTTTGTTAACCAGAGATACTGACTGTCCTCCACATTAGCTGAGTTCAACCCCAAGGTCAGATCTTTTCCCTGCTAAGGTCCACACTCCCTATCCCTAGATATAAGTGGACCAAGGCACACATGAGATGTTAAGAAATGATAAAGGCAGTGCTCATATTTTGGATATTTGTCTTAAGTGCCCATCATAGGCCAATGCTCATTTAATAATTAGACCACAAATCTTGAATAATTAAATATTCACAGGTGAGCACTCTTAGTAAGTTAATAGGGCTTTGCTCTTGAATCCCTCAGTTTCCTTCAGTCTCCAGAGTAGCCTGCCTGGTGAACTCTGGAGAAACACAAGTGAGGCTCTGTTTTGTTTTTTTGTTTGTTTGTTTGTTTTTTGTTTTTGTCTGTGTCAGGGAATTTAATCCACTCACCTATTCCCTAGAGCCAGCTAAGTAAGCGCAGTGATGGGGAGAGGTAAAGCACCACCCCAGACAGATGGAGAATCAAATACTAATGAGCAAAACTACTTTTCATTGCGCCTCACTGCAGCTCAGTTGGCAACACCGCATTTATGCTGTGCTTCCGGTGTGTGATGACCTCATTTACCAGAAAGGTGTGATAGCCCAAGAGACCTGCAGAGGGTATCTGGCACTACTGCCCGAAGAGAGAGTCTGATCACACCACACACACACACACACACACACACACACACACACACACACACACACATTTTGTCCACTTTACTTTAAAAATCCAGAATACAGATTGCTTCAAACTAAAAAAAAAATTAAACTGTTATATCTCAGTGCTCACTTTTTCATTATTATTAGCAGGGATTAAAGGATACTGAAGTAGAACTGAGTGGGTCCAGCAAGGCAAACAAGGCTGACACTTTCTTTCTCACTCCATGTGGTTCTTTCAGAATAACCTTTACGTCAGTGAATGGCCATTTTCATGCTTTTATGAGTTTGAAACACATGGCAGGATGCATTCATTTGGCAAATATTTATCGAGGACCTGTTGCCTGCCATTCACTGTAGCTGATACTGGAAGTGCAGCAAAGAATGAAGGAGGCAACTTGTCTTCCTGGGGCTTACAATCCATGAAGGCTGTATGTATTTACTATGCAGCAGATGTTTGTGCTGGTCTTTCAAACAAGGACTCAGGCATTAATATCCTAGGTCTTCTGAGACATAGGGAAATATTCAGGATAGAAATAGAGGATATCATATAACCTATTTCAATATACGCTTTATTCTAACAAATGACATGAGGGGATATATACAAGTCTCTCATAAAACCCTATTTGTTTTTTATAGCAGCCCTTAGTGCACACGATTATAATTATTTACTTCATCATATTCTTTCCCATTGAACTGTGAGTTCCATGATTATAGGAATTTTGTCTATCCCATTCATCGATGCATCCCTTGTGTTTAGTAGAGTCTCTAGCATAAAGTAGACAATTAATACAATTAATCAATTTTCATTGTACTGATAAATTCACAAAAGTGTAAATGAAATCATATTCTTGACATTACATGGACTAGAAAGCTTTAAGAATCACCAAAAGGGGCCGGGCGCTGTGGCTCACGCCTGTAATCCTAGCTCTTGGGAGGCCGAGGCGGGCGGATTGCTCAAGGTCAGGAGTTCAAAACCAGCCTGAGCAAGAGCGAGACCCCGTCTCTACTATAAATAGAAAGAAATTGGCCAACTGATATATATATAAAAAATTAGCCGGGCATGGTGGCGCATGCCTGTAGTCCCAGCTACCCGGGAGGCTGAGGCAGAAGGATCACTCGAGCCCAGGAGTTTGAGGTTGCTGTGAGCTAGGCTGACGCCACGGCACTCACTCTAGCCTGGGCAACAAAGTGAGACTCTGTCTCAAAAAAAAAAAAAAAAAAAAAAGAATCACCAAAAGGAATTGGATGACAAGAAAAGCAAATAATAATAATCACCACTTCTTTAATTCTTAACAATGTCCCAGACTAGCAATCTTGGGAATATTATATCTCAACAACCCTAGAAAGCAGATTATTTTTTTGCATTTTACAAATAAAAACTTACAATGTAAAGATTTCAAGGAATGTTCTCTAGTCCTCTAACTATTTAGTAGCAAAGTAATAATTCAAACTCATGTCTCCTTAACTTCACATTCTGTGTGCTTTATCAATATACAGAATATCCTTGAGCTGTATAGAATGACCTACTGTAGAAAGATGAAATCTAAAGAGGAAAAAGAAGTAGAATTTATGTTTTGATACAGTAATACTCAGATGCAGAAGTAAGGAAAACGTATGACAGCAAATCATGTGTAAAATAAATAAAATATAATACATCTTGTAGAAAGTAAGCTGAATTTGAGTCAGCAATACTGCCTGCCAAAAGGGCTACAGTAATTAAATCACTCATTAGCTAATTAATAAACTGTGGGTGGTGGTAATCCTGCTCTTTTAAAGATGTTTAGGCCAGAGCTGGAGAATCATGTCTAGTTTTGGGCGATGACCTTGTCATAGGGCAATATCTAACTGAAGCACTTCTAGAGGAAAATGACCACCACTGAAAAGGGGGTCAATGGCTCGTCATAAAAAGAATAAGACTGTTTATCCCAGACTAGGATCAAACTCAGGCTGTGGTTGTCTGTTCACAGCCTTATAACAGCTGAAGAATCATCACGGCCAGAGGTGCAGACTTGTTTTGCCTGGCCCTGAGAAATAAAATTTTGATCTGAATGAAATCCTCAGAAAGGAAGTTTTATTTCAAATAAGAAAGAGCCATTGGGGAGATGGAATATGTTGCCCTTAGAGCACTATAACTTTCTTTTCACTGGAAATGTTCCAAGATTCGCCAAGAGGCCACACTATAGAGACATTGTAAAGGGCATTGAAGTTGTACATTTGAACAACATTGGGGTCATCAAACACTTGGCACACACACTGCTAACCACCCATGCAAGCTCATTAAGGGCATCAGTTATCAGTCATGGCGTTATTCATGATGCTGCCTCGGAATCTTTCCAAACACACTGCCTAAGAAAGCACTTCAATAGATCAGAGTCAGCATGTGAAAGGAAAACACGGTTGCTCTGCCCATTTTATGCATACCTGGTATAAAACAGGGGTTCCAAAACCTGGCTGCCTATCCAAATCTGCTGCTGCAGAGCTTCTAGAACTTAAACTGCAGATGTCCAGGCTCCACCCAATTTCTCCTGAAAAGGAATATCTAAGTTTCAAATCCATGAATCTGTATATAAAACTATCACCAGATGACTCAAATATGCTGAGTCTAGCACAGATTGGCAAACTAGTATGTATCACCCACTGATAGAAGACTCATCCCAACCCTTTCGATCTGTGGTGCTATGAAATCAGATGATTAAGAATAAAAGTGTCTGTCTGCCCTTGGATACAAGGTTAATTTTATCTTTGTTTATGTTTGTACGTATTAGCCATGCATGCGACAGTCATGTTTTCCACATTTTCCTCCCATGCATGAAATTTGTGTGCACACCAGCCCACAGTGCAGATTTATGTATGCGTCAGACTCCTGACTTATACAGACTGGATGAATCACACTACCTGTTAGAGTATAAAAGAGCAAACATTAGTAAAACTGATAATACGCCTTGTGGTGGTGACTCAACCAAAGCAAGCGCATCTGTCACAGAGGAAGAGCCTGCCAGCTTTTCACCAGGGGAAATGCAATTGAATAATAATGCACCATACATAAAGCAACTTCAATAATGCTCTCTGCCAAGAGAGCATTATGCTGGAAATGTGTGTATATACTGGGCAAACATACAGTCACGTAGCATAAGCAGGCCAAGAACTTTGTACTCAGAATATAACGTCTTAAATTAATAGACCCATCCAACAAGTGTCAGGCGCACAACTGAGAGGCGAGGATGCAGTGGTGAGCAAAGCAGACCTCATCCCTGCAGTTTGGGTCCCTTAAGTAGAGTGGTGCAAACACAGACTACTATGATTGTAAGTACCAGGACAAGCTCAGCTGGTCCCTGAGGGCCCCTCTGTGGTGGTGCCCTCTGCCCAAAGCAACGGACTCAATGAAAAGAAAGATCATCTTGGAATGAACTCCCCAAACAGAAGATATAACAAGTACAAAGTTGCTGATGTGGAAGAGGGCTTGGTATGTTGGAGAAATGCAAAGAGATCATAGTACCTGGAATAGAGTAAGCCTGGGAAGACAGAGTGGTGCTGGATGAAAACAAAAAGATAGAAGCCAGATCGCAGAGACTTCACAGGCTGAGCTATCTTACCCGACTTTGAAATAAGTGCATTGTGGTAAGCATAGGCTGCTTAGATTGGAAGGTGGAACATCTCAACTAACATTCTAAAAACCTTCTCTAGTAAGTTCATGGACTCTGTCCATGAGAATATCAAGGTTGCTGTGTCTCTCTGGATTCCTTTAATCTTTCAGTACTAATTTTTATTAAGTGTTTATTTATTCATTCATTATTTGTGACATTCTCACTATGTGCCAGGCATTGTGCTAGTCCCTGTGAACAAAACTATAAGGTTCCTTGCTCCAACGGTATTTCCAATTCAATCAGAAATGCAAACATGTTCATAGGAAATAAAGTGCAGAGTGATAAGAGCTGTATGCACAAAAATATTCAGAAAATACATGTGCCGGTATATGTCTACAATCCACACTCACAAGTGCCCTGGTGCAGGCCATTCTGAAATGCAGGTCTGTGATCTAAGAAGGTGACAGGGCCTATGAATGCAGAGCACAGCCTTCTTTGCCAAGCCTGGAGAAATTAGCGATAAAAACAGGAAAACATTATTTTGTTGTTTTTAACTAAACTCTATAACTGGAATAATATTACCTTTAATGAGGCTGGGGAACTTCCTCTGCGGAGTCTAAAGCCCTTTACTGATGCTATTCCATTAATTCTCCTTGTGTCTGGAACTTGGCACCTGAAGCACAATGCATTATGCAAAACCAAAGCACACTTTGCATAGAGAAAGGGTTGTGTTTCAATGTTTCCCTTGCGCACAACTTTAAAATGCCGACAGATCTACCATCAGAACATGCTCTTAAATCCATGCTCTTGACATTAAACACATCCCAGATGACCTATATCTTGTTTATTTGCATGTACATGAGTGTGTGAGTGTGTGTGTGTATGTATCTCAGAGAGAGACATGATTTTGAGTTTGCCACACATGAGCAAAAATGCACCTCATATTCTTTATTGGATTTAAGGATAGAATGATTACATAGATAGGAAGCATCTACTCTACATCAGCACAGTTTATGAAAACCTTCTGTAAATTTCCATGAGAATTCTAATTGTGAAAATGCAAGATAAATGTGTGAACAAGTAGATTTGATACAACCATCATGAGCCCAGGCCAGTGCTAGACATTTCAAAAACGGAGAATGAAATCAAGACAAGTTCTATGTTTCAGGCTGGGAGAATAACTGCCTTACATAAAGCGGTTCATTTACATTGCAAAATTAGAGTAAGTGCTAGATTGAGCAGTTGTGCCTCTAAGTGCTTCTTGGAGTTCAAATAAGGCAGAAATCAATGTTCATGAAAGGATAAGAAAAACTTTATGATGAACAATAGATTTGAACTGATCTTTGAAGCTTGAGGAGGATTCAGAAAGGTGATTTTGCAATATGGTTCCAGAGGTTGCCTATAATGCAAATATTCCTAGATGCAGTAGCAGCTTGAGATCATCTGTTCTTTCCAAGGGTGGATGGGATGGACTCCACATCCGACAATCTCTTGGGCTCAGGATTATTCTCATAATTCTAAGTATTTCCTAAGTGGTGGTGATGTTTAAATGGTCCTGTGAGCTTCTTGTCATCTTACAGTCTAACTTTTTCTCCTGACTTTTTATTTATCTACTCTGGATGTCTTCTGGTTCCCACTTCTTCACGCCAATCCTCCCACCTTCTGCTAACATCTGTAAGGCCTCTCCTCCCTCAACTTCGTTCCTAGCATGTTGCAATTCAGTTTCAGTCCATGCATAAAACCTCACCTCCAATGCTTCATTCCCCAAGCACCTCTAACCCACTGCCTTTGGGGGGTCACCTACCCTTTTTTCCTGAAAGTGTGGGGATAATGAAGGGGAAAGAAAATACCAAGAAAGATTAACTTCAAACTGGGCACCAGAAAGCAGAATGGCCGGCATTAATGAACAGCTCACTCTCCATCCTTTCCACAGGAGCCTCTCACTAGTTTCTGTCTCTGTGGTCTGTCCTCGAGGTCTTTTCCACACCACCTGGGCTCACCCTACATGGGGTTGTAGCTCAAGGTCATCCCTTTCTAGTAGGTAGACCTTGATCAAATTTTTTCATCTGTAAAATAGAGATAACAATACCTCCAACAAGGAATTGTGCTAAAGATTAAATGAGTTCATACAGATAAAAACACCACCTGGAACATTTTCAAAAATATCAGAAGATCATTAGCTATTAACATTATTATCACTCTCACCAAATGTATGGGCCCTAATATTCCAAGAAATAAAGAGGAACAAATTCCTTGTTATTAATACTTTATACTCAGAGGAATTTGGTTTCCTCAGTGAGGAATCATCCCTCTTCCAGTCAGGGGATACCAATATTTCCCTTTCACAACTTTTCATTAGGTCCAGTTGGGGGTTTTCAAAAATAGGCTTATTTCTAAAAGAAATGCAGCCACCTTACCTTAAGTGCCTTTCTCCTCACCAGTGTTGCACAGAGTCATATAATCATAGAAAGTAAGAGACCTGGAATGGTGTTTACAGCTTCCATAGAGATCAGCTACCTCATGTTACAGATGGAGAAACTGAGGCCCAGAAAGGTGAATGGAATTTCCCAAGTTCATCCAAATAATTAATAGCAAAAACAGAACTGGAAACATGATTTGTTCTTTTCCTCCAGACATTTATCTCTTTCTGGTTGTATGTCTTTGATATAACCTTTTCTCAAATAAAAATATTCACCTCTACTTATTTTCAAACCCAAGCAGGCTATATTCAGATTATATGTGGCCAATGTCTGGAATTATTTTTTGTAGAACTTTTGAAGACCACTGACCAAGACTGCTTTAACGTTCCCCTCAGTTTGACTAAATTTAGACAGGTCTCTTCCTGACTATAGACCCTTGACCTCATTTTTTTAATTGTTTAATTTAGAATATTCATAATTGTAAATTATTTCTCTGCTACTTTATGTAAACTTTTGCCAGCCTCTTGACATTTTATAACCCAGGGATGTCTTCCTTAAGAACTTGGGAAACTTCTAATCAAGACATGTAAACAAAGAAAATAGCATCCCTATCTCCCAATTTTGGTGGGAGGGTAGGAGCCTAACTTAGAAAGGGGCAATTAGCAAACACAGATGTCCTGATCACCTTGACCACTAATTTCCCCCGTAATTTTCCATTAGCTAGCTCCAGTGCTAAACAACACTCCTGCCTTTTGTTTCAGGGGATTTGAGCTCAGATCTGTACTGAAGTCTTTCTCACCTTTTGCAGTAGCCTGAATCTGCACTGCCAGTTTTAACAAGCGTCCAGTGCAATTTTAATTTGACACCACACAGTCTGGGGTTGCTCCAGCCCAGCTTCTCCTTTTGATTGGGAAAACACATGCAAGTTATCTGGAAGGAGCCCAAATATTGCCGATTCATTTGCATTTAAATTGCCCAAATGGCATTTGGCAAGAGCTATTTGATGTCCAAGGAGGCTTTGGAGGCTTTTAAACTTCAAAACAGAAGGTCAGAATTGATCAGCAGGAAAAGAACCTCAGTGCTAAGTGGCAGGGTTGAGTTCCATGCTTCTGACCTGGGAAACTGGTTTCAGCTCGAAGCCTGGGGGCAGTGGATCACACAGGGCCACTCCAGGAGGGATGGCCAGAGGTGGACCCGGTGGGGTCATCTTGGGGTCTTATTTTCTAGAATGCTGTGGCATCCTGTCCCTTCCTATGATTTGCTGGGAAAAGAGCAGGAAACAAAGGATCAAGCACAGATTCTCAAACCTTCCCTTTCCTAAAATATTATTAATATGTATCTAAACCTCTTCATCTTTACCAAGCTCAAACATATCATATATTCACTGAAAATAAGAAGTGTAATAACTAACTACATATATTTCATTGTAAAATATATATAGTAAATATTCTTATCTCATATGGTTAATATACAGAATAATGACAACAATAATAATAATGTGGCGATGGTGATGATGATGATGAGCTGAGCACTTTCTATGTATCAGGCACT
This sequence comes from Microcebus murinus, assembly GCF_040939455.1. Classification (NCBI taxonomy): domain Eukaryota; kingdom Metazoa; phylum Chordata; class Mammalia; order Primates; family Cheirogaleidae; genus Microcebus; species Microcebus murinus. Next base: position 78,460,895 of record NC_134115.1, on the reverse strand, counting down.
TGTTATCATCTTTGAAGACCACAGGGTCTAGGACAAAGTATTACTTTATCCCAGTTTTTGTTTGTGTATAAATAATAATACAAATAATAATAAGGTGAGGTATGTTTTATTATTACCATTTATAAAAACAAAACAAAACAAAAATATGAGGCACAAAAAGGTTAAGTAACTTGTCGAATGTCACACAGCTAGCAATAACAGGAACAGGATGTATCCTGTAACAAATGTATCCTGGCAATATTATTATCATTAAATAAGAAATGATAGTATTATTATCATGAAAAAATAAATTCTAGGTGAGCCCTCATCAGTACTGAGATTCCACACTAAACTCTCTTTGATTTCCAACTTCCTATCCAGCCTTTGCTCGTTTTAACCCTCCTGCTATCACTCTCCATATAACTGCCCCAACCAAACTTGAGATCTCTGTGAGACGTTTGTACTGTCACAAGTTTGACCTCGGCTCTCCAGCTCAAGTCATGCCTTCTCTGCTGATCAAACTATGCAGGAAAAACAATGGGAATAAGAAATCTGCAAAAATCAGAGGATGTAGAAAATGAATAAAATCCTCACCTCTGGTACGTGGCAGGTAAGACGGTACAGGCGAAAGGAATGGCATGAACAGGGTCTTAGAGACAGAAGAGTGAAAAAGAGAACTGAGGCATGATAATGCTATTCTACTGAGTCGTGAATGTAAACGACTGGGAAAATAGTGAAGAAAGATGATATGGAAAATAGAATGTGAGAGACAAGTATTGTGAAATTCTTTGAACACCATGCTAAAGACTCTAGAAAGATCCAGGTGCTGCTCTCCAAGCCACAAGGCATTACATAGATTGCCATCACTGAAGAGGGAGGAGAGGATGTGGATACCCAGGTTCTAGTCTAACCTACACATTGTTTAAATTCCCTAAGCTTCTGTAATACATCGTGCATTTATTTGACACCTGTCCTGGTTCTGTGCATTTACAGTTTATCTTGTCTTGCTTTATAGAATAACAGTGCTAAAAGAGGCCTTAGAAATCATCTAGTTCAATTTCTTCATCCTGCCAGTACACAGAATTTGGTTTAAAGATGGAAAGTGAGAAAGTTCACCCAGGTTGCACAGCTCGGTAGAGGCAGACCAGGGCTATGAACAGGGTTTAGGTTCCTTTACAAAAAGGGATCAATGACCATCCTTGAAATTGTTTGCACTATATTTTAGGAAAGCATTTTATTTTTCTCAATACAATCCATGAATCAAAAATTTCAAGAACTACTGTTAATGAGTTTTTCCGAGAAGAGTTCAAGAGGTGCAAGTAAATTGCATTTAGATATCATTGTTTTCATTGACTCAGTTAAAAGCCATGATGGCAGAAAACAAACAAAATAAAGTAAAATAAATAACCCTCCTACAGTTCCTTCTGTCCACTGAGTGGGAAGGGTGATTTCCTAGAAATACTGCAGATATACCAGAAATTACATAGACAAAAAAAAAAAAAAAAAAAGATGGGTTGTTACTGATTCTGCAGTTAATTGCAAACCATTCCCCATCTCCTCCTCTGACTGTTTAAGCACCTGGGCCATCTGGTATCAGACCCACCACAAACTGGCCACTGCGTGACATCACTCCTGGCTATGTGTACCACAGGAAACAAAGGCATTACCCAAATTGCTGCCCTTGTAAAGAGGATTCCAACACTAACACAAAAAAAATTGGCAGCTGGAGAAAGGACAGTCATAATATTGGCTGCACAAGTGAAAAGGAACACTGAATCCCCTTCGAATCCAACTTGGAAAGGAAAAAATATGATTTCTTTACACTTGGATGTGTTATGCAATGTGTAGAGATGGGGAACATATTTTCTGGGGTTTAGTCAGAAAACAGATATAATAATAACATTAATAATAAATGCAAGCAGAGACTGCAAAATGTAAAGGAATGAAGAAAGAAACTGTGGATTTACATATTAAAATTCAAAAATGAGTATGATATAGAGGAAGCTGTGCTCTACATACCATCTTACATATTTATTTATTCATATTAACTCATTTTCTTATCCAAGGAAAAATAATCGAGACTCTTTACCTATTTCGAGTGAATGCTGTGTCTATGTCATCCTTATAGATAATCTTAAATCAGCACACAGGCAAGCAGCCACCCATGTTACAGTTTGGAAGAAAAAAGGCCTTAGAATAGCTTAGCCATGATGGTGGAGTAACAGCGGGCAGAATGCATATTATTATAGTTTTTTTTTTTTTTTTATGTGGGCTTTCTTGCTCCCATTTTACAGAAGAAGAAATGGAGACTTTGAGGGAAGTGGAAGAAACTTGCCTAAGGTCACATGGCCAGTATCCCATGGTGAAGGATTTAAAATTGAATCTATCTACAAAGTCCAAGTTCATTCATTGACATGGGACTATCCACCAACATTGAAACATACATATATTGAATTGTCTTTTTGCCTTTGTTTATAGTTTACCCGCTGCCTGAAACACATTTTTCATACCCCATTATAAATACCCACCATTTGAGACTTGATTCAAACTCCATCTTCTCTGTAGAGCTTTACCTGAATATTTCCAATTAATTTTTAAAAAATAAAGTTTATTTTAAAAATGTAGTTTCTTCTCCCTTTGAACCCTCATGAAATTTTATATCTGTATTTCTTACAATTGTCTCACATTCTACTCAAGACCACTGCTAATTATATAATTATTCTATAATTGACATAATTTCAATCTCTCCCATGTCACTCAAAGCTCTTATTTTGCTTTTCACATTTCATCCTGCACTGCAGCTTATACAGAGCAGAGATTATATAGTGTTAGAGGAAGAACTTTGGGCTTGGTGTCAGAAGTACTAGCAAGTTCCAGATTAACTACTACCGAACTGCACACAAATCAATTTATGTCCAGGAGACTCATTTGTGTAGTCCCTGTGGAATAATACACACAAAATAGGTATTTTGTTCATTTATGTGAGAATAAGGTTAATTGAATAGGTAAAAACATGCTTTTATAAGATATGAAGGAGTGCACTATTAAAGGCAAACATTTGGCTGCTGCAAGAAAGGGATCCCCCAAATAAAAAGCCATCAAGAACATGGAAGTTATTTCCCTCAGGTGCAACATCATCAGATAAGCATTTCAGTTTGGGAGTGGCTCTATTCCAGGAAGTCAAGCAGGGACCCAGGGATCTTTGCATCTTCTTGCCCCTTCATTGTTGCTGTCCTTCCTTGTCTGCACATTTGCACCTGGGTCACAGGTCCATCTATCTTCCTGTGGGCAGGAATGGGAAGACAGGTATTCAAGGGCAACTATTTTTATTTAAGTCAAGTGAAGCAGAAGTCACGTGCATAACTTCTGCCTACGTTGAACTGAAAATAACGCAGTTTCCTAGTCCAGTGTCAAGGCCCTAGAAAATGGAGTCTCTAGCTGGGCAGCTGCTATGACTTGAATGTCCTCTCCAACATCATGTTGAAATTTCATTGCCATCATGACGATATTGGATTAATGCTGTTATCCTAAGAGTGACTTAGCAATCATGGGGGTGGGTTCCTGATTAAGGATAAATTTAGCTCCCACCCTTCCTCTCTCTGTTTCCCCAGCTGACCTGCCCTCCCTCCACAGGATGCCACAGCACAAAGACTCTGGCTAGAGGCTGGCAAAAGGCTTTTGGACTTGACAGCCTCCAGAGCCATGAGCCAAACAAACTTCCATTGTTTTAAATTACCTGGTCTGTGGTATTCTGTTACAGCAGAAGAAAACAAATTAAGACAAAGGCCATGGGCCCAACTTGAATGGAGTTATTGTAAAGAAGGTGAGAATTAATTTTGGTGGAAAACTAACACTTCCTGCCATAGGAAGTAAAGGCAAATGGGATAGTATTATAAGCATATTATAAGCACCAGTGTTCATTGAGGTATGAAGACCCAATATAGGCTTGACAGATAGGTTTTAAGTAGCAGAAGAATGTAGAAAATCTTTATCAGGACAGTCCAATATGCATAATGATGTTAAATGCTTTAGAGAGATGATCAGGTTACTTGTATATGCTAGTGGTGGGTATCCATGAACAGAAATTAAACTCCCAGGGATTAAGTACAGCCTGTAATAGACGATCAGTGCAGATGACGCCACACGGTTTTCAATTTCACTTTTTTTTTAACCCTTTAGTAATCTGCAAGATATGAAACTCACATGTTGCCTGATTTTTTGCTTAGGTACTCAGTACATCTGTTATTCACATGGCACTTATTACTGAAGAAAACATATTTTTAAAAGTATTTAAATTAGACAACAAAGAGCTCCTTAAGCAAAGAGTAATGAGAAATAGTAGCATTTCCTTATTGGAAAGTGCATGATGTTCTCCTTTGCTTAGAGTCAGGGGCAGTGAGAAGACTGCCTCATGATGACCTCACATATAACAGACTTTAAAATACGAAGCAGGGATACGGGGCTGATGGGATGGAGACACGGGGAGCTCTTCCAATGAATCTTAGAAATACGATGAGATAAGCAGAGAGAGATGAGAGCAACTCTGTGTCCTACAGTGGTAATAGATAGTTGTTATTTCTTGTTTATTTCCAATGAAGAAATGGTTTTGGAAACTGCATGATAAATTTTAATTATTAATGAAAGTAATAAAAATATTTATAAGAAAACAACTATAAAGTAAATGAAGGAGCACACCAATGAATTAGCATTTAATTACCAAACATTGCAAGAGACAGCTAAATACAGTTCATCAGCTGAACAAGCAAATGAGGAAATAGTCCCAAGACCTGAATGTGAACTCTTCCAGGGGTGGGCAGTAGCGACATAGGCTATTTGGGGATTTGCTCCCACAAATAACTTAGGGGAAAATCCTGCTTGTGTTAATTTTTAGGCAAATAACTATCTCCACAGCTCAGTGACAAATCTGTGCTCAAGATAATTTATCAGCTATTAATAGAAGTGCCTTTATTTCATGGCCCCTTTTCCATCCATGGCACCGGGAACTAGTATCTGTGTGTGTGCGGTTACCCTGCTCACAATCTTAGCACTTATTTGTCTATAGGATAATAATTAGATCCATGATGGGAAAATCCAAATCTTTTGCCATGGAATTTGGAATTTGGACAGGGGATCTCTTTGTGATTGCTTCCTCAACATAAAAAGTTGGGAGCTGGGGTGTGGCTATGTTTTCAAACATTTCAACCAAGGAGCAAAATGATTTCTGTTCAGAGAGAAAAATTCAAGTAGAAATCCAGTGATGAAATAAGGAGAAATGATCCTCAAGCCTTCTCAGGCTGTGCTTCTAATTCAGTGGTTTCTAAATCTGTCTGTCCGTTAGAGCCACCTGGAAATCTTCTAAAAATTCTAAAGCCCAGATCATACTATGGACTAATGAAATTGCAATATCTGGGGGTGGGACACTGGCATCAGTATTTTTTAATTTCTCTGAGTTATTCCACTGTGCAGATGTGTTTGGAATAATTGTTCTATAGAACTACCCCTAAGTTACATAACCATCAATATATCTTCATAATAATCTAAGTTGAGTTTTGCAAATTGTACATTTGACCAAGACTAAGTGCTAGGTAGAGATTCAATTGTAAAACTAGGTTACCAGGTAGGGATTTAACTTTTCATTCAATTCTTCATATATACACTATTATTATAAAACAATCCTTACAGTTACATTTAAACACATTTAAAACATTGCAATACAATGTTTATAATTGGATGAGTAAGAAATAAGAATAAACATTAGACTTTAGTAAACCAGGCATCTGGTAATGATGCTCCATGATTTTTTTTTAAGTTTCCTGGTAGCCAAATAGAAAAGGGTAACTAGTTTAGTCATCCCATTGAATTTACATGTGACAAAAGTACATTACCCAGAAATACAAACATTCTTCTATTCTTACGTTCTTGTGTTCTTGCATTTATGTTTCTTTCTTAGGTCTTTGTGAAGAAGAAACAATAAAGTTGGGAGTATGTGTTTGGGAACAGGGACCAAAGCAAGTCCTGGAACCTAATCTTTCACAAGTACCTGCCACATTAGAGGTCTCCTATCCTCAGAGACTGACTCTTAAGGTCAATACAGGTAGAATTCAGGTTGCATTCTCAGGTCTGCCTTTCTCTCTTTCTTTCTTTCTTTTCTTTCATTTCTTCCTTTCTTTTTAATTTTTTTAGCTGAATATCCAACCACCTACCCAATTGCAGCTCCCTTAAAATTTCCTGGCTATTAAATTAACTTTCTCTGCTTTGGAACCTCCTGAACTTTTGAAATACTTGACAAAAACACAAGTCATTCAAATGTGCACAAACATCACATGGTAAAGCATGCTGTTATAAAATACAGATTCCTGGGTCCCACACCCAGGGACTTGATTCAGTTGGTCTGAAAAAGACTGTAAGAATCTATATATTAGGCCCGCACGGTTGCTCACGCCTGTAATCCTAGCACTCTGGGAGGCCGAGGCCAGTGGATCACTCCAGGTCAGGAGTTCAAAAACAGCCTGAGCAAGAGCCAGATCCTGTCTCTATTAAAAATAAAAAGAAATTAATGGACCAACTAAAAATATATAGGAAAAATTAGCCAGGCATGTTGGCACATGCGTGTAGTCCCAGTTACTCGGGAGGGTGAGGCAGAAGGATTGCTTGAGCCCAGGACTTTGAGGTAGCTGTGAGCTAGGCTGATGCCACATCACTCTAGCTCAGGCAACAAGTAAGACTTTGTCTTCAAAAATAAAATAATAATCTACATATTAAAAAAAGAAAACAGGCCGGGCGCTGTGGCTCACGCCTGTAATCCTAGCTCTTGGGAGGCCGAGGCGGGCGGATTGCTCAAGGTCAGGAGTTCAAAACCAGCCTGAGCAAGAGCGAGACCCCGTCTCTACTATAAATAGAAAGAAATTAATTGGCCAACTGATATATATATAAAAAAAAAAATTAGCCGGGCATGGTGGCGCATGCCTGTAGTCCCAGCTACCCAGGAGGCTGAGGCAGAAGGATCACTGGAGCCCAGGAGTTTGAGGTTGCTGTGAGCTAGGCTGACGCCACGGCACTCACTCTAGCCTGGGCAACAAAGCGAGACTCTGTCTCAAAAAAAAAAAAAAAAAGAAAACACCTCCAGATAATATTGATGGAATCTACACCAGACTTGGAGAACACTGTCTTAGAAAGTTCTCAGAGTGTCTTCACTATTCTCACTCTTTTGTCTAAATACTCACCTGCTGATCCTATACGCTGAGCATTTATGATATCCCTGGCACTATGCCGAGTCCTTCCTTATAAATAATTTTAATGCATTTTTATTAAAAACCTTTGACTTAAGTATTACTTCTGCCCTTTTACAGGAGAGGGAACTAAGGCTCCGGGTTTCAAGGTCACAAAATATATGTAAGTTATAAAGAAAAATAAGACATGCTTTCTTTGAAAAGAAAAAGATGAGCTTTAGTTGTGTAGGAATTTCTTTATCACGGAGTTGTGAGACCAACAGAATAATATGGGACAGTCAATAGCTCATGCCTCAGTTTCTTCATCGTCAAATTAAGGATGACATTGGTTTTAAATGAAGTTAGAAGACTTCAGGGAAACATGGCTTCCAGGTGCAAAATAAGATTAGCATGACAAGAAGCATAACAAATTGATCAAACTGCTGGTTAGACACCCGGAGTTCTCACAAAACATCATCTTGCAGCACTAAATGCCAATCAATGAGGATTAAGTGGATTGAATTTTCCTTGGAGAAACATGAGTTTTTAAAATGAAAAGGAAAAGTCTTGAATTAATAGGTACTAAGGGTTTTGCAGACACAATACTAAAGAAACCAGTCATTAGATAAACTTACTGTTGGAAAGGAAAACATCAAGTTCAGAGTCATGGAAGTATTGATTATAAAGTCTAGAATAAACTTAATATATGAAATATGTAGAACATCATAATAACTAAACAAAATCCTCAGTGTATCCTAGATTCATGAAAGGAAAATTAATCAGATTATTTCCCTGAAATTTCCATTTTATGGAAAGATATCTCAGGGGGATACACACGCACACACACACACACACACACACACACACACACACACATACACAAAGATACACAGACTTCTTGCAGAATAAGGGAAGCCCCTATTTTATTATAATTTAAGTCTAGTACATTGTACTCAGTCACTCTCAGACCATTAAGTTTAGAAAGGTAGACCATGCAAGGACGGAGTTAAAACAATTGATGAGGACAATTGGATTATACCAATACAGGCTTTGACTTGTATTTAATATTTATCACACAGTCTTTAATCAAAGGCCTTACAAGTTATTGCCAGGTACTGGGGTGGGGGTAACAGCTTACATAAATCAATACAAGCTATGTCAGGTAACACAGATGCAGTGTGGTAGACTTAAGCAGATATTAGGCAAGGATGTACAATGTAGTACTTGTGCCCATAGCTGCATGGTCTACCCTGGCTCCTCAGCCTGGGATCCCACTTTTCTTTGTTACTTCCTGTTCTGAATCATTGATGACTTCTCCTCCTCTTGACATTATGGCTTCTACTGGCTGTTATCAACACCAGACTCTTCCAATCATAGTTGGCAACTACCATCTAGATGTTTCTTTCTGGTCTTGATCCTGCATGCCCCAGTCTCTACTTAGGCTTCATTCCCAATAACAGATTAATTCACTCTACAAAATATATATATTTTTTGAGACTTTGGAGATCTTACATGGGAGGGTTGCATACCTCTGGGGATACCTCTGTGAGCAAGGTTAGCATATTCTCTGCTCCCATGGAACTTACAGTGAAATAGGAAAGGTAGACAATACAGTAGTCCATTCCCATCACTGTATTAACCAATGTGGTATGAAGGGTACAACACAGGGACCTTGACATGCTCTGTTGGGTTCAGGGAAGGACTCCTGAGCCAGGTGAAATTGAATCTAAGAATAGAGGAGAGAAGGAGGTAGAGACAACAGAAATAAGTGTTCAAGTTGAGAAAACAGGACATATACATGCCTGGAAGTGAAGAGAAGCCAGTACCTTACAGGCAGAGAAGGAAATTGGGTAGCTTGAGAAAAGATTCCACTAGAAATGTGACTGAGAAGGAAGCCAGAGGTATGAGCAGAGAGAAGATCTGGAAGGGCTTTGAAATCCATGAAAGGAATTTAGACTTTATTGTGAGGGCAAGAAGGGCCTATTAAAGGGATTTTAGCACAGTCAGATAAGATAGTGAGAAAAATCACTTGAAAAATTGTTCTTGTGGTATACAACAACAAAAAGGATTTCTTTTCTCCTATCCTGCAACAGGCAGTATTGAGATGGATTTAAGCAATTATCATTGTGCAGGGGGCTGGTCTGCAATGAAAGCTGGTCTACTTGGTCTCCTACTTGGGTACCATTAAGGAACAGTAGATCTGGGCCCGGTACAGCTTTTCCATCACCATTCTAGTGACAAGACTGGGAAAACTAAGTATGTGGCATCTCTGAACAATAATAACCCTCAAGTGAGACATGCCATCCCTTACATAAGCAAGCAAGAAAAGACTGAGACAGGAACCAAAAAACAGACATTTTATATATCATACCAAAGACCGCTGAGGGTAAGTAAAAACCTAAGAAATGTCATCTATCATCCATCCAGGCAATTGTCTGCTCTGACAGCTTATGCAGGGACCAAGGACATATTGCTGGAAAACTTGGGGAGGGGGGAAACATTCTGTGCCTCTGTGTCCTTAAAGGTGAGCTTTAGACTGGGAACATCATTCACTTTCCCTTCTGCAAGGATTCATTCATTCTGCTTATTCATTCATTCATCTAATAGTTATGCAAGATTTGCACTTTTAATTTAAATTGAAAATACTATGGAAGCTAACATGAATAAGTACAATAGATTTCAAACTATGATTTTCAGAGCCCATGCTTTAGGGAATGTGCTTCAGTGCCAGATCCCCAAGACATGCTTCAACAAGAACAATTTCATTATTTCAGTTTACATATTGGGATTGGGTAATATATTTCATTAAATAGGCAGTTCCACTGTTTGGGGAAAAAGGCCTGGAAAGAATTCAAATGGTGAAAAAAGAACCCGAAGATTTAAAACTAATTAGCTGTTAGACCTTTAACACATCCATTCTTCACCCTGAGCTATTATCTCCTCAACTATTAATAAATATTGAGGGACCAATGTTTAGGTTCCTCAACAAGAAAGAAGACCTTTCTTCCCTAAGTCATGATGAGGACTATTATATTAATAAAATGAGTTTGGCTATGGAGTAAGATTTCCTGATTTAAAATGCAGGCTTTGCAATGCATTTTGTGATCTTGAGCACCTTAATGCACCTATTTAGATTCACTTTTTAGGGTGAGTTTACAGATTGAATGAAATCATAGGTGAATTGCTTAGCTTAGCACTTAGTAGAGATAACTGTTCAGAAGATGTGAAGCACATATGAACATGAAGTAGATAAATTCTAGAGTTCTGTTTAGATTCAAAATTCTGATGTATATCTTAAAAACCAAAGGAATGCAAAATAAGATTATAACTACTTACCTTCTAGAGTTTACCTTCCTTGGAGAAATTTTTATCCTATTCTTTACTTTTGAAACACCTTCTTGTTTTAACGAAGGTGTTTCTTATTTCAATCCACAAAATCTGCCTTTACTGTGTGATGTGGTTCTCCTTATTCCAAAATATGTCATTACCTTCATATTTTTAGTTAATGGTTCTTAAAATATGATGAAATTGTGAGTATTCCCCTCAAGATTATCCATATATAGATTCAGGTTTACATGAAACTTCAGACCCCAGTAAGAACCTTCATGCACATCTCTTAGAAGAACTTCATACAATTCCATTTGTCAGTGTATGCATTCATCAAATATTTGCAGACCACCAAATATTGTATACAGTTTCTCTAGATTCTAAGGATCTAAAATAAACAGACACAATTATCTATATAGGACTGTGTATTTTATTGCTGCAGAGGTTTAAGCTCAGAGAGACATACATGTAGACAATTCAAAAGCCAAATAGTGGCATCTATTACGATATAGAGATTGGAGGAGGGAACGGACATATCCAAAAGCACACAACTAAAAAGTTTTGCCAAATATATTTTTTCTTTTACCTAAGGTCACAAAAGCTGCTAACATTTGAGCTCTACTTCCTTCCTTCCGAAGGACATTGGAGGTTTCAGAGGACATTTGATGGTCCTTGACTAGTAGCATTCAAACACTACAGTCCCCTGACATGGTCCATAAATCACCAAATGAGTGAGATCCAGAGAGTGGGCCAGTGTGAACAGGATGCATAGAGTGACACCCACCAAGATGATGTTGGAGATTCACAAGCTATGTATAGGGTCAATGCTAAGCATGGCAGGTGCTTCCTCTTTGTTCACACATTGCCCAGGAAGGAAGAGTGTGGAAGACATTTCTGCCCTAAGTCATGCTGAAGACTATCATGAAACTAGTTTGGCTATGGAGTAAGACTCTCTGGTTCAAATGAGGCTTTGCAAGGCAGTTTGCAACCTTGAGCCCCTTACTTCACCTCTTCAGACTCACTTTTTAGGGTGAGTCTACAGATTGAATGAGATAATACGTGAAGTGCTTAGCTTACCATTTAGTAAAGTAATTGTTCAAAAGATGTGAAACACATAAAATGATAATTACTATTTTTATCTCATCTAGTTTAGCCCATTTTAGTTTATAATATTGCACTTAGGCGGGGAGGTGAATGGGAGGAATTCACACCAGGGGTGTTTAATCACTCAGATGCATTATTGTCTTCAAACTCTCTACAGAGGACCTGTCACTTTATTGCTTATACTTGGGACAGGCCCCTTTCATCACCATCCTTGGCACACCATTGAAATATTCTTTTATCAACAATAATGCATTTTATCCTCATAACAATCTTGCTAACCAGGCAGTAGTATTCAATTTTTTAAATACTAAAACTGAGGCATGGAGAGCTAAAGTAATGATAATCATATTACTAATCATAGTTATTTAATAGTTGTTACTGTATGTTCCCCATGGCACAAATTTCTCAAAATGTACTTTTACAGAGGATTCTCATCTAAACTCTATGAAGCAGATTGTTTGTTCTCCCTTCCTCAGGTGGAAAAACTGAAATTCCTAGAGATTAGTCACCTTGCTTAAGGATAAGAGTGAAGCTAGAATACAAGTGTAAGTCTATCTGGAGTTCTACCATTCCACTCCTGAGAACTTCTTCTCCGGTTACTGACTAACTTGGTGGCAATGCCACTAGAACATTTGAGTCCTGGTTTCCCAATAATGTCTGCTTCAACATCCCAGGAGTCTTGGGGGTATATTAGTTTGCTAGGACAAAGGCTGGGTGGTTTAAACAAGATAAATTTATTTTCTTACAGTTCTGGAGGCTAAAGTCCAAGTTCAAGGTGTTGGCAGGGTTGGTGTCTTCCGAGGCTTCTGTCCTTGGATTGTAGATAACCATCTTCTTTCTCCCTTGTCTTCACAGAGTATTTTCTCTGTAAGTGCCTGTGTCTTAATATTCTCTTCTTGTAAGGACACCAGTCATTATTGGATTAGTATCCACCCTAATGCCCCCATAATTTAATTACCTTTTTAAAGGCCCTATCTCCAAATGCAGTAACATTCTGAAGTATGGGGGATTAAGATTTCAATATATAAATATGAGTAGGGGTATGATTTAGCCCATGATAGGAGAACCTTGACTTTTTATCAGTCTCTGGTCACCATTGTCTCTTTGCCAAAGGAAATGTTTCAGTTATTACAAATATCCCCATATTTTAGAGAGGGCATCAGCTGTGATCCAAGACAAAAGATGCCATCCAACTGATATAAAATAAGTAGTGGTCTTTAATGGAGGAGTTTTAGAAAGGATTGGATGGAAAGTGAGTCCATGAAATAAAATAAAATAATAATATATAGACATTGTTATATTCATTTTATGTTCATTATCTTAGTTAACCCTTACAATAAAGATATAATTGCAGTGATAATATGCAGAGAAAATACAAACTATCTTAAAATTAATTGACATTAAAATATTTTCTCTTGGTAGAAGATATGACTTCATCAATCAAGCATTTATTGATTACCTATGAAACATCAGGCACTGTGCTAGGTGCACAGGTGGTTGAAGACTTTTCAATATGGAATACTTCAAGAAGAATAAGGACTAGGGCTTAGAAAGGCATAGTCATTAAAAATGATACCTTGGTGGCCAGGAATTCCTCTACATATCTTAGAGCTACATTACATATAGAAGTATTGGGCATTGAATTGACTAACCTAATATTTTCTTATATTTTTATGACAAAATTTTTTTTTTAAATTCTCCCATCAGTTGATACAAATGAGTTTGGTACAGTAACTATTGTATCTCTTTTTATTTAGGAGAAAGGGTGTCACAGGAGTAACTTATCCCTAATTCTTTATATCCCATTATAGTACTATGTTCGTCTGCATTAGTTCAAGCCAGGCTTTACCTATCATAGGCTCCAAGGTCAACTGTGACTAAATCAGTATGTTGATAGGATTCTATCTTTCTCGTCTATATGTAATTGTATAGACTGACTGTCACCTGAGCTTATAGATAGTGACAGAGTTGGGACAGAGTAGTTGAGCAGGTTCTGCCTGGAAGAGGCCACATGTTTAAGCAGGTGACAGTGTGGTGACAGGGAAGTCATTTCCTATAGAGGAAAACAGGCAGTTGTCCATATGGTGGAGGTCAGAGAGCTAGTCACACAAGAGTAGTGAACATGACTAGGGATCTTCGATTTTTGGACAGAAACAATTGATTCAGTGCTTTACTCAGGGTTCATATCTTTCTAAAGAAATTTGAAATTATTCAGTCTTCTTAATCACATGTGTGCCTTGTTCCAATCCAAACTAAACACAAATTTTAGTATTGGAGCAAGGTGTTGAATATGAAGGGCATTAGCTTTCTCTGGCTTGCTTTTCAACACACCTGTAGCCTGTTTACATTCATAGTACTGACCCTATTTTTCTGATTGTTAAGTACTGTGATATTTACTTGGAGTCTTAGATTTTTCTCTGTTGAAGTTTTGCATATGGCCAAGCCAATCCAGTATGGAATTTGGGGAGTTTTGTAGGTCAGCCAGCATAAAATGCTCTGCGATTTTCTTTATTATTGAATGTTTTTATATCAGAACAAATTTGTCTTTCAAATTGGTCAAGGTTGCTTGCAATTATAATATGTCTTCCCAAGACTACGGCAGTAGTTTCTCACATTCTCTGCTTCAAATAGTGCCTTATTAAAAAAAAAAAAAAAAAGGCAAGCATCATTAAGAATAGGATGAATAGATTCTTGCTGAGGAGGTAAGTCACTCCTGTGGGAAAGAGACATTTATGATCTGGCATATGGTGAACATTCTCTTCCGTGCTAGTGACGGTAGGCTCTTGTTGGGTGTAATTAACAATTAATTGTGCCCAACAGTTCAATAATAATTCAGATGGAAACAGAAATGCAAAAGGATTCTTAATTCCTGGGGCCTTATACTTGGCAACAAATAGTTACAAACTAAAAGTTTCATTTTGGGGAATTGCACTGTTATTTATTTATTTACTTAAAATGTTCCCTCCCTCTCTTTGTATGACCTTCACTCCTCCACTCTTGGTTTTTGACATTCTGTCTCTGTCTTTCTTTCTCTTCCCTCCTCCGCTGTTTTGGTCTGTCTGTCTGTGTGTGTCTCCCTGTCTGTCTCTATGTCTCTCTCTCTTTTCAATCAATCTTTGAGATTCTCACTCAGCTCCTCAGTCTCTTTCTTCATCTTGCAGACCACAAAGCTGCTGTCCCTGAGTGAAGATTTCTCAATCTGGAAAGGCAGACGAAAGATTGTAGCTGTAGTGCATCTCAGTGTGAGATGACAGGGAGCTAGGAAGAATGAGGTTATTTTATGCCTGCATAAACACAAAATACAAACACATGCCATTACTTGCTTAATTGATAATTCTCTCCATATTCCCTTTTCTAAATGTTCAGAGTGAGAAGGTTGAGAGTAGTGGGAAATGCAGGGTGGGGGTGGGAGGGTGTTCTTACTATTCTTCCTGAAGGATGATAGACAACCAACAGATATCCTTTACCCTGTCTACAATTTGCTGCAAGGAGAAGAGCAAATTCAGCAGTTTTTGCAAAATTACCAACACAGCAAGAAAGGCAGGCAAACAGATTGCTTAGATGGACTGACTTTTAATAACTGGATCTATCAAGTCCCAGATTTGCTGCTTGCTGGGAGACTTCAAAGTGGGTCTGCTTTTAAATATTTGATTTCCACAAATTAGGGAAAACCCTCTGAAACATTCAGCAGTGTGGGCCACACTTTGAGAGACAGGGAGGCTGACTTTGATGCCATCTTCAATGGCATAATTTCACCATTTCCCCAGGGTACCATCATTCAACTCCTTTTCTTTGGATTCATCTATGAACCAGGGTGTTTGCCAACATGCCAACTGTTTGTTACTACCAACCTGCTCCCTAACCTTCTCAACCCTGCTCTGGCCCTAGGAGGTTGACTGTTTTTGACTGCATCAGTGAGCTCCTTTGCTGTTGGCTTCTGGTGGGTTCAGCCAATGGAAGGTATTGACAACAGATCTGGAGGGCAGGGACAAAATTGAGGTTGGGGTATTTATTTCTCAGGTCTCCATCTTTCGGGTTACCATGGCTTGGTTCCATCTCCTTATATAATAGAAGGCACCATTCCTGCGTAGGTGCCCCTTTGTTATTACTAAGTATTAATCTCTGCAGATTCCTAAAACTGCTTACCAACCTCATCTTTTAAGACCAGGGGCATTGATAGTACCTTGCTCTTTCTAACACTGGAGTATTTTCTCAATCCTTATTAGTTTTTCTTAACCCAATTCACCTGATTGTTAACAGTCCCTACATTGGACTCTCCTAAATATCCCTTTTTCAGGGTGCCACTTCTTTCCTATGACCTGTGGACGAAAGGTTAGGGACTATTCACACAGTCAGATGAGAGTAAAGGCACTGATGTCATATATAAGTGGCTTTGAATTGACATAGGTAGTGTAGACGCCTAGGGAGGTCAAGTGCTTTACCCAAGGTCACGAGGAGAGTTATTAATGGAACCAGAATTAAAATCCATCTTCATCAGAATCTATATGACACATAACCCCATATGTGTTCCATGGAACACTAGCCCCATAGGTTTGCCATAATCTAGAAGATGGAAAGAACAATATATACTATAAATATCCTGGGGAGTCACAAAACACATTACCATTTTATAGGCTTTGAGAAATCCTGTAGTACAGAAACTGGTTAAACTCAATTTTGTTTAAACTAGAATTTACCACACATATCTTACTACGGAGCCTTTCTTTTTCTTTCTGATAACACCCAATTGCATCCCATGGACATAATGATCTGTGAAATCCAGATTGGATTTCTCTGCTCCCCTAAGCATGCTGGAAAAAGAATACCACTCCAGTACTCCTGAGTTTACATCTCCTTCCAAGCTCCCAGCACAGAGTGAGTTGAATGTCTCAGTCCAGATCCAATAATGGAGTGTGCTTTGTGATAGAGCTTGGCATGGGTTGCATCCAGTGCAATGTGTCTCTGGTGGGGGCGGGGGGGGGTCGCGAAGTTGAAACATGGCTACTGGGACACAGCCTTTGAGTTGGGGGATGTGCCCAGAAATGGAAGTGAATTTTGGCTTTCACATATGTCCCCAAATACATCTGTATCATTATTTTCAAAAGGTATAGTCTAGTGATTCTCATAGCTCAAAAAGACAATTTTTTGTTTGCTTGTTTGTTTTAAATCTGGATAGATTAATTATCAAAGAATGAAGTCAAGATCTATATAAACCAAAAATATTTCTTCTGAAAGCAGATACTTGCTTTTCTTTCCCATCCTATAGGCAAATGACTGTTTGTACACACACACACACACACGTGTGTGTGTGTGTGTGTGTGTGTGTGTGTGTGTTTGGCTCAGTACCCCTTAGACACCATTCTCTATTTCCTCCTGGTCAATAATGCCACTTAGCCTTAATGCAATTTCTGCTTTAGTCATCACAACTCAAGGTGAGGGAAAAAAAGGAAAGGAACTAGCAAGTATTGAATACCTATATATGCTAACTCCTTTACATCTCACTTCTCTCATTTATTACTCAGCATTTCCCACATGACAAACCTGAGGATGGGCACATTTATGTTACTTTCCCAATGCTGTAAAACTAACACAGGTTTTAAATTACTGCCTGTCTTACCAACATTCATTCCTTTATTCTGCAGATATTCAATGATGTCTGCTATTATCAAAACATTGTTGCAGACACTGATAGTACAGAGATGTTTAAAAATGCAACAGAGATGACCTAGATGCAATGACCAAAGTATATCCATGGTACCAGGGAGGGCACAGAAGGGACAGTGGCCAATTCTATAGGAGCAGTAAAGAGAGAAGCTGAGTTTTATAGTGAGTCTTGAAAACAGTCAGTGTGCGGTTGAATATGGAAATGCAGAGCGTTTCAGGCGGAGGAAAGCACCATGAGCAAAGGCAGGTAGCATGATTTGGCATAGTGTTTGGGACACTGTGATTCATTTGAGTTGGTTGAAACAGAAAATGCAGGAGGAACATGTAGGGAACTGAAGCCGGTTCTGTAGAGAGTATTCTGAAGGGCTTAGAGACTATGCTAGGGGATCATATAACATGTAAAAATACACAGATCATACGGCGACTATGGTGACTTGTAAACACTGCACAGAAGAGATAGCATTCTGGTCTTGGTATAACAATAAAACAAAAGAGGAATAGTTACGACTGTACATACACTGTCAGTTACTCAAGTGCCTTTTTGCTGGAAGTATACGTGTAGGAGGCCTGACTGCACAACTGATTTGGGTTTGCTTTGAATAGAGCATTCAATCTGAATTTTGAACAAATGCTCTTCCCACAATTAGTATTTTGTCATAGTCACCTCGACAGGTCAGCCGAGAGAGGTTTGGATGGGTGAACATGTTCTCTTAACAACACTCATAGAGTTTTTCCCCCAAATCACACTGTTTTCTAAATGAATTTACAGGAAAATAAAATTGGTTTGCTTTAGGACCACTAATAGGCAGTTGATTTTCTTTGCTCAAGTTCCCCAAAGGGGTTGTAAACATGCGTGTTTAACACTGTTCCTGCCCATGGGCTGTTAAGCTCTCTCAGGACCTCTTAACCAGAAAAAGCTTCTGCAGTTCCACTTCTGTATGCTAATTGATAATACTTATTTTTTTAACAATGCTTTTTTTTTTTTTTTGCATGTTATTTGAATTGGTTGCTCTGTAAATTAGAATGAGGAGGCAAGCAGTGCCAAATATTTGCAGCTGGATACAACCCTCAAAAAGAAGGCAGATTATAAAGCTGTTGAGTTATTTCAGTTTTTAGTTCCAAGTTTCCATCTTACAAACCAATGAGGGCATTATCAAACCTTAACTAATTTTCAAATTTTACACAATGGAATTTAGGGAGAAAAAAGAATAAAATCTTCGTTGATATCTCTCGGTTTGGCTTTTGTTTTTTTAACCACTCATTCTCTGGTGACTTCATCCAATATACAATGAATATTTCCTATTTATAACACATAGAACTAGGCACTATGATTTTGAGACGATCATATGTGAATGCTGCCCTTATGAATTGTTCCACTAGACTGGAAGTTCTCTGAAGGTAGGCACTGTGTCTGTTCTGTCCATGATTAAGTCTCTGTATCCTGAGAACATTCCTAGCATGTAGCAAATGTTAGGAATTTGGATGGGGATATAATCCTACCACTCAGCTTTCCTTTGGTAGAAGCAAAATAAGTCTCTTTATGATCCCATCTGAAGGAGCAATATCTGTATAAAAAAAATAGTTGCATTCTAACAGAGTAGTCTCTGAATAATATTCAGGAAAGCATCAGACAGTGTTCAATGCAAAGCTTTGAACAACTTGCATGGGAGAACACGAATTTCATTTCCTTCTCGGAATTCAAGACTGCGTATGTGGGAAGGCCATCTTACCTTTTCAATTGGAGGTAACAGAATTGAAATATAGGAATCTGAGAGTGATAGTCCCACTTCAATTTTCCAGGTCCTTAGAAAATATTTTTGCCATAGCACCTTCATGGCAATGAAGAAGGCTGGAAGAAGTCCAGAAGTGCTCTGCCAAAATTTACTTAAATTACTTGAGCAAGTTTAGGAGGGGCTTACCACCTGGCACTAATCTTTTGAACTTCCAATGGCTCTGCCCACAGATAAACCACAGCCTAACAAATACCTTAGGTGCTGTGCATTCAAAGTAAATCCTCACTTTTGAAGGGCCTTGACTAAGAGGCCAAGAAGTTGGAACTTTATCCTGTAGGCTATAAGGAGCTATCACACCTACTAGGGCAATCATAATAAAGGGTATTTCTTTGTGATGATGCAACAGTGGAATATCTTCATTGTAGTGCTGGTTACATATGTTTAGACAAGGGATTAAATCACATAGAATTTAACACACATACACAAGTGCATAAAAACCGGTGAAAACTAAGGTCTGCAGTCTATCTACCACTATTGTACCAATGGTGGTTTCCTGGTTTTGATACAGTACTGGAGTTATACAAGATGTCACCGCCGGGGCAGTTAAGTGAGGATTCTTGGAACTTCATGTACTATTTTATCAACTTCCTTTGAATCTCCAATTATTTCAAAATAAAAATTTGAGAGAGGGAGGGAGGAAGGGGAGGGGAGGGAGTGAGATTATAACACCCACACAATTAACTGCTATGCTATGAGCTATGCTTTAGGAAGTTCAGACTGTTGGCAGTAAGATGAGTTGTGATGGGAAATGACCAGAGGCTAAGTCTCCATATGGAATCTCATGCCCTTTTTCCCCCCGACAATACATTAACAAAATTCCATTTCTCTAACTCAAAAAGTTGACTCTGAGGAGAGAGAAGCGAACATATCAAAGACAAAACAAAAAAGATTCAAATGAAAAAATAATTATTTTAATCATGTGTTTAAGTTTGGTACTCACTACAGGAGGACAGCCTGAAGCCAGGAGAAATCTGTATATGACAGATTCCAGGCGGGCTGCATTTGGAAATTTTAGAGTGAATTTCTTTGAAATTAAAAGATGAAGTGAAGGCAGTCGTCAATTTCTCTTACATCTCTTACAGTCTTTGCTACTCTTTAATAACATGCCACTTTTAGTTAAATGCTTTATAGACCCAGGACAAAATATAACCTGGAAGGGAAGCAACTCACAAGAAAAAATATCTTTACGCGAAGGAGTTTTTAATATTTTAATGTAGTGTCATGTATTTTCTGTATTTTTATAATTATAATAATTATTAGAAGGAATTATTGACTGGTTCTTTAATTAGCTTAGTTATATGTAATAACAAATTGATTCCTTATTAGCTTCAATTTACTCTTTGGAAAGTGAGGCAGAGTACTTAAAGGATTGCCACTTATATCACCCTGAATCACAATAGCACTGAGATTAGAACCTTGATCTCTGGAAGTACCGCAGCCAAGCCATTATTCTCTGTGACCAGGGTAAGCTCTGGTTTCCAAGAAGCATCAGAACAAACACATTATGCCTAATAACATGTGGAAAATGGACCTAACCTATGCGTTCTCAGAAAAATGTGAAGACACATATTTTTCACATATTTGGCAGATGAAATTACAACCATTTGCATGGAGCTTTCAAACAGATCTCATTCCAAGTGTGTTAAAATAACAGAAGTTGCAACTATCTGGAACTGTGCTCAAAGCCAACATTTAGAGTTAATTGCACACTGAGGAGTTGCCTAGAGAAACCAACAAATGCCACTATCGCCCCTCCTCAAAGACTCAGTTTCCTCAAACATGCAAAATAATGGTGATATTTTTAGATAAATTGATCAAGAGAAGAAAATATAATTCCACAAATATGATAACTTACTGTATTAGTGATGTTACATTGTTTGGGGAAATATTATCTTGCCAATAAAGGGTGAAGGGCATATTGGATCTTTACAGAAAAACAAAATATTGAGCTCTGCCTTACACCTCATACACAAAATTAAATGTCAAATGGATTGCTGACCTAAAAATAAAACAGAAACAATAAAGATTTAGAGAAATCATGGGAGAATATTTTTTAAAACTTGGCATAGGTAGAGATTTCTAAACATAAAACAGTAAATCAAAGGAAAATGTGGATTAAATTATGATAAATTTAAGTATTTTTTGTTCACCAAAGAAAGCATTATGAAAGTACAAACTCCATGTCAACATAGGAAAAGGCATTTGCTCTGCATTTTATCCAATAAACAATTCTCTGTCAAAGAAATACATAGGAACATCTATAAATAAGTTAAAAAAAGAGAGAGAGATCAAGCAAGTAAATTGGTAAAAAGTTTGAATTGATACTTTACAGAATAAGATATTTTTACAGTCAATACACAAGAAAAGACAATCAGTTTTATTAGTAATCAGGGAAATACAAGTTAAAACTATCGTGCCTTATTACTGCCAGAAGGACTCAAAAAAAAAAAAAAAAAGCAGAAAATATCAAGTATTGATGAGGATGTATGTGGTGCAATTAAAATACTTATACTCTGCCAACAGGTAGCGTATAAATAGAACAGACAGTTTAGGATAATGCCAATATCTACTACAGCTGAATATATGCATTGCTAGTGGTTTAGCAACTGAATCCTTAGGTACAAAACCTGTCAGAAATATATGCATATGTTTACTATTAGACAAATCCTAGAATGCTCATCTAAATATTATTACTCACAGTCCCAAATAGGAAACTATCCAAGTGACTATCATCAAAATAAATTCATGAATTAACACAAAGGAATACTATACAGCAATTCAAATGAAAGATCCACACAAAAGCTCAAATGAATCTCCTGAATGTGATATTGAACAAAAGAAATAGATTAGACACAAATGAGTACATACTTGTATGCCTCCATTTATATAAGGTAAAAAAAAAAAAATCAAAAACAAACAAACAAAAAAAACAAACAAACAAAACAAACAAACAAACAAAAAAAAGAGGCACATCTACTGTCTGCTGTTTTTGTAGGGTGGTAGTGACAGCAAGAGTACAAAAGAGAGA
The DNA here is from genome assembly GCF_040939455.1 of Microcebus murinus. NCBI lineage: Eukaryota > Metazoa > Chordata > Mammalia > Primates > Cheirogaleidae > Microcebus > Microcebus murinus. The sequence goes on along the minus strand of NC_134115.1, from coordinate 78,438,792 downwards.
GATGTGGGGGAGGGAGATGATTTTCTGTTTCTTGATTTGGGAGATGGTTACATGGGTTTGTTCAGTTTGTGAACATACATGGAACAATATATTTAGAATCTGTCACTTATCTGGGTGTATATTATATGTCCATTTTAAAAGTTCATGCCCTGTACACTTTTCATGTTTGTCATTCATTCTTCACATTATTTTGGGATTCCTCCATGTTTCAGGTGGATTTCCAGGCAATGGGGTTACTGCTATGAGCAATCCAGGAGGTTTGCTTATAAGATCCCTCCTCTTTAATTATTGTACCCTCATATTATTCTGAAATTTAAAAAAAATAAATGATAAAAAAGTAAAAAATAATACTAATAATAAAATAATTCCTTCTCTTGTCCAGGTTTTCAATATCTCTTTCCTGGGTCATTGCAACAATTTCCTAACTCTTGGCTGTGGGTCTCTCCCCTTTAAAATCCACTCTCCACATTATAGGGCAGGTGATGTTTCTAAAATACAATACCCTTCATGTGTCTTCTGGCACACACAATGGAATTTGAGTTTCTGGAAAATAATTATACAAAACAAGATCAATAATAACATAACTAATATTTATTGAAATGCGTGCTAATGACTATGTATACCATTTTAATTAATTATGAAAGTAAGGATCTATTTGGGGGTCTAGATCATTGACTGCATTTGACAGATGAGAACACTAAGGCACAGACAGGATAATCCACTTGCCTAAGGTCACACAGCAAGTAAGTGGAAAGAATAAGAACTTAAACTGAGGGAGATCTTTCTGTGGCATTTATGCTTGTAACCTCATTTTACCTGTTAGACACTTCACAGAGCTCCTGCTTAGGTTTTCTGCCCCAATCCCTCTACTCTCCTGAAAATCCTCTACTCTTGCAATTCAACCTGCTTGTAGTACCCCAATTTTTTTCAGCCACCCCAATTCTCTGTTTTCTCTGACTCGTGCTCTTTTTCACTCCTTGGCCAACTTGCATTAGTCTCTTTTTTTCCAATCCTTTCTGCTGTTACAATCACTTTCCTCAGCACAATTCCTTAGGTAGTGTCTTTGTTCAAAAATCTTCCATCGCCTTTCTTGCCAAAAAGTGAAAGGCCAAAATTTCACATCTAATTGTATTGGCCCTTCATAATGTGACCCAAACCTGCCTTTCCACACTGATATCTAATTACTCCTGTCCTTTCTGTGAAATTCGATTTATTCTTAATTCTTTTTTGTTTTCCGTGCCTGTGATCTTCTGATGCCACTTTTCTTGAATCCCTCCCTCCACCTTTAGACGTCCATGTCCTACCTTCCTCAATGCCCACCCACATGCTGCCTTCTTCAAAGAGTCTTTACTTACGACCAGAGCCTTCCCTTATTCTTCTGAAGTTGGATTAGGCGCCCCTCCTCTGGTGTTCTGTTGCACTATGTTGTCATTTCCCATTATAATATGACAATTGTTTCTGTCTATGTGACCTTATAGTACAGGGCCTGTACCTTTCTACCAACCTTTATCCCCCAACTCACACAATTATCCTAGTGCCTAGAATATAGTAGATGCCTAGTTCGAACCTATTTAACGCAATTGACATAGAGATGCTGTAACAGCCCAATTTCAGTATCTAATGGGCAAAAATGGACATATACATTTACACAGTGCTTAATGGTTGCACAATTACCTTTCTATGCCTTATTTCATATGACATTTTTTACCATTATCAAAATTAGGTCTCTGATGTTTCTTTTTGTCAGTATTAATATCTTCCCTTCTTATTTAAGTTCTACAGGGTGAACCCCCTAGAATCAAGAGGACCCGAGGGACTATGTTACCAGGAGACCACGGAGAGGAGATAAATGACCTGGAAGAGGAGAATCATAGGAGTCACCCAGACATGTCTTCCTCTTACTGAATTCTTAGCTGCAAAATCTCTGGATACACACAGGCTCCAGAAAAGTGAGGTGGTACCCTAGAAAGCTGGTGGGATTGGTGGGACTGAGAGGCATGGGCTCAAGATCACCCACCTACAGCAGTTAGGAGAGTGTTAAAAATATACCTAGATCCATTGTATTTATAGCTAATTATTTAATAACAATCAAGTGCGAGGCACTGTGCTAGGTGCCAAAGATACAGATTTAGTCTTTTGCTGTCACCAAGCACACAGACAAGTGAGTAACACGGTTTTAAGTGAATTGAACAGTCCAGACATATAATTATAAGATGCAGTAGGAATACAACCCAGCAATCACCTTTGTGGGCATTTTTCCCAGAAAATATAAAAGCATGTGTTCATACATGAGTATTCATAGATGCCTTACTTACAATCTCCAAAAACCTAAAGAAAAAAATACCACCCCAAATTCAGATGTTGTTCAGTGGTAATGAATAATTAAATAAAGTGTAGTACATCCATACCACAGAATACAGTAAATAAGAAAGAACAATTGACACATATAAAAACTTGCATTAATCTCAGGGAATTATTCTCAGTAAAAAAAGAAAAAGTCTATCCCAAAAGGTTACATAAAGGATGATTCTATTTATAACATGTTAAAATGGCAAAATCATTAAAATAGAGAACTTATCAGTGGTTGCTAGGGGTTAGGGATGGTGGGGGCGGCTCAGGGGTAGGCATGAGAGAGGGAGGTGAAGGTGACTATAAAAGGAAACCACTTATGTAGTGATGGACTGTTCTATGTTTTAACTGTTGTAGTGGGTACATAAATCTACATACGTAACAAAAGTGCATGGAACTAAACGCACACATACATATGAATGTTTAAGTAAAATTAGGGAATTATAAATAAGATTGGTAGAATGTATTCATGTCGATATCTCAGCTGTGATATTGTAGTATAGTTTTGCCAGAAGTTACAATTGGTCATATCTGGATAAAGGGTATGCAGGGTCTCATTCTATTACTTCTTATAACTTCATATGAATTTACAAGGATTTCAAAATAAAAGTTTAATTAAAATGCAATATGAAGGCCGGGTGCGGTGGCTCACGCCTGTAATCCTAGCACTCTGGGAGGCCGAGGCGAGTGGATTGCTCGAGGTCAGGAGTTCGAAACCAGCCTGAGCCTGAGCGAGACCCCGTCTCTACTATAAATAGAAATAAATTAATTGGCCAACTAATATATATATATAGAAAAAATTAGCCGGGCATGGTGGCGCATGCCTGTAGTCCCAGCTACTCGGGAGGCTGAGGCAGGAGGATTGCCTGAGCCCAGGAGATTGAGGTTGCTGTGAGCTAGGCTGACGCCATGGCACTCACTCTAGCCTGGGCAACAAAAGCGAGACTCTGTCTCAAAAAAAAAAAAATGCAATATGAGCTATAAAATAATACATATGATAGGATTAAGATATGCGACAGAGGGCTTTGATCGAGCGTAGGAGCCTAGGGTAACCAGGAAAATCCCTCCTGCAGACAGGACACTTGATGTGAGGTCAGATGGGCAGGGATGTGTGATCCAGGCAAATAGGGTTGGAAGGAGACATGATGTGTTCTAATAACTGAAAGTAATTTCACATAGCAAAAATACAGAATAGCACATGATAAACTAAAGAGGTAAGTGGGATTTCCTACCAATCGACCCATTATAGGCCATTTTAAGGACTGATTCTTTATTCTGTATGTTCTTAAAATGCTATTATAAAAGGAATGCCATGGGTTACTCTGGGTGACTCAAGGGAATGGAATAACCTGCCCTAGAAATGCTAATGGGATGATTTTTACTAGAACTTTCTAAAACCAAAGCTTTCTAAACTCTTTTTCATATGGGAATGAGATATAAAATAGTGAATTCCCTGTATCTAGAGAAATTTGATCTGACTAGTTGACCATCATGATACAGGATATATATAACCATTTGAAACTAGATTAAAATAGATGATTTCTAAGTTTCCTGGCCATTTCTATGAGATTATATTTTAGTGTTCATTTTTCACAGTATTACGGGGGGAAAAGGGCAGCAGGATTGGAAAAAGGTATCTGGAAAATTATCATAGCATCTTGGGCTGATTTCAGCATTTGTTCTAATGAGTAATCATAGCATTCTGGTTGCAAAACCTGAAGCATGGTAAGCGATAACATGCATGATGTCACAGACAACGTTAAACACGGTTCCCTGATCCCTGGTCCCCATGGTCATCTCCTTCTGAGTGGATGAGTCATTTCTTAATGGTCTGCATTTCAGGCTACTCAGTCTGGGTTGGGTTATAAACATAAACCCTTCTATTAATTTCAAATGATGCATTTCTATCTATGGCTATGAATAAAACAGATCAATGCCACCCGCATGTTTTATTGGGCCTCCTGTGAAATGAATCTGTAGGGAGACAGCTAGCAGGATGGAGTCGACATGCAGATGAGATTTGTAAGTGAGGACATATTGATTATTTCCCTCTCAGCTCAGGCAGTAATTCCACCAGACCTGCTTTCCCTGTTTGAGCTCATTATTTATGCCATAAAAACACTATCTCAATGATAATAACAGGCTTCATTTACAAGCTAGAACATAAAGCACCAGCGCTTAAGATTTCAAAAGGTAGGAGAAGAGGGAGAGAGAAATTTAACAAGTCCTAGAGAGACACAAAATTGCCAAGGCTCATCTTGAAGCTTTTAGTCTCTCAAAAAGGCAAGAATGAGAACAAGGTGCTAGATTACCAGACTGTTTATTAACAATTCCAGACTTGTACAAGGGTTGGATTGGTGAAGGGTTGGATTTACTCAGAACTTTCTCCATGGTAAACACATTCGTATTGACATCTGATTTTTTACTTTGCCATGCCACTCCCTCTGTTCAATGTGTGGGGATACTTTTAGGGGGTGCACTCTTGCACTTGCATCTGTTAATCCTTAAATACCCACTCTAAGGGCCCACTCAAGTGGAATCACATTCAGAAAATGGATGATTCTTCAAAGTAATGTTTTAAAGGGGTTATTCCAGTACCAAACATGGTCTATATCTATGGTTTTACTATCAACATTTTTATAATTTCTCTCTTTAAGGTATGTGGTACAGGTATAGGTAATTCCATTCATCTCAACAAACAGTTATTGTGCACACATGTTCCTTGCACTGTCCTTGGGAGCTAGGAAGGTTTCCCAATTGACTAAGTCATTGTTTTTGTTCCAATTGACTGGAACAATTGGAACAAAACAAACTGATTGTTTTTTCCCAATTGACTAAGTCATTGTTTTTGTTCTAAGAGAGTTTATAAAGTGTATGTAAACAGGAGTTTACATACAGCAAGAGGGTCTAAACACATGTGGAAAAAGCGTCTAGGGAGGAGAGAAATAATAACAGGGAAATATAGCAAAGCTTACAGAAATAGATTACTCCTTAGCTGCTATATTTTTCTTTTTATTAGAAGTCCTTAGTTCCCGTTAGCACAAGAACAATATGTTTATTAAGGAAATTTGAGAAATTATAGCTATGTAGGAAAAATAAAAGCTAAGTCATTATTTCATCATACAGAGACAATTACCATTGATAGTTTAGTGTGCATTCTTTGACACCTTTTGCTATTTAGATTTTATTTACAAAAAAATAGATGTGCATTTTACACAATGTTTTGTACCTATGTATTTTCTACCTAAGAATGTATTACAGACATCTTTTTAGGTTATTACACATTCCTCAATATCATTTTAATTATAATACTACAAAGTTTCCTTTGTTGGAATATCTCATATCATATTTAACTGATTTCCTAATATTGGACATTTAGTATTAACAATGGCATTGCTATTAAAAAGAATATTCTGAATAAACACTGTAGATACTAAGTGCTTGCACCATGATGATGCCTTTGGAATAAATTGCTAAAACTGGGATTGCCAGGTAAAAGACATTTTTAAAGTTGAGAAGTACAGCTATGTCATCTTTGAGAAGTGGTCCATCAATCTGCTACAAGGAGCATTCTCTGCACAACGTGGGTACAAGAGCAAGCTCTTCCCTGTGCAAGACCCTTTGTCCATTGCAAAACCCTGCAATGGTCCAGGGCTGCAATGGGTGTTTTAGAAAAATCAATCAACTTGCAGATATAAGCCACGTTCCCTAGCACAACCTTTATTGATCTTTTTAAAGGGGATATTTTTGTCTCCACGTGTGCTATTTGTTGTCTTTTCTCTCAACTCATTCTGAACTCAAATGGGAGAAAGGTGTACTATTTGTTAGGCATTTTCTCAAGGAATCCAATGTATATTGATGTAAGAAATTTAATTGTCCAATCTTCTGTTTGTGAGCATTAGAGCTATTTACAGGTTTTTTTTATTTGTTTGTTCTTAATTACACACAAAGCTGTAACATATTTTCCTAAATAAATAAATGCAAGCATATCTGTAAGGAGTAATCCAAAAAAATGGAGTTTACTCCATGAAAGGGTAAAATCAAACAACCCCCCTCTTCTTTTTACAGATTTTATTTTTTTAGTAATTTATAATCTCATAAACAGTTACACAAGATCGAATTTGTTCAACCATTGCCAATATGTGGTATTCTCAAACTCTGATCTATACCCTTCTGATAGGTGACAAACAGCATTTCATTAAAATTTAATTTGCAGTTCCTTAATTGTGTGTGAGATTGTGCTCTTTTTCATGTTTATTGGCCATTTGTATGATTCTTTTTGTGGACTACCTGTTCTTCTTCTTTGCCCATTTTTAATTAGGTCATTTGTCTTTCTCTTATTGATTTTTAAGAGCTCTTTGCATATTAATAAAATCAGCCTTTCTTTGTACTATGTGCTGTGAATAATTCCTCCATTTGTTATTTGTCTTTTGATTATATGTAGACACTTTTGTCTATTTGTGTAGTATAGTTTTTTTTTAGTATAGCTTTTGTCTTTTTGTTTTGTATAGTTGAATTTCCAGTTGCTTTCATGTCTTATATACATTAATCTGTTACTGACTAAATGATCCCTAAGAACAGATATCACTTAGATTGAAAAAGAAAATAGTAGAAATGCAGACTGGATTAGACTATTACAATGAATTTGTTAAGAGGAAGACTGTGGTGATGGTAAAGAAATGGAGAAATAGTGAAGTGTATATTCTTCAGAAAATAGGCACTGTTGTGGAAGAACAGAAGGTGAGTGAAAATTAAGGAAGGCAAAATTCCAAGGTCGGAATATACATGCAACTGGAAATTGATGCATACATTTTCTCTAAGGAAATTCCTTTGTCTTCCAGTCTCCCATGAACTGTATTAATCTGAACTTGAAAACAATTCTAAGATATTAGACTATTTTCAGTGTACAACACTATACTGTTTTTGAAATGTCTGCCACCCCTTTTCATCTCCTTGAGGATGAGAAACTTAATAAACTAACATTGGCATAACAGAAGGACAATATCAGTTCTATAACTACAGTAGGCTGTTATTTATGAACAATTTAATTTTATGTCTCTTTGATAATCTTTTATAGTGTTCTTTAATAGTACTTATCAAAAGTAATGATGATATATTTGTTTATGAGTATTTAACATTTATCTCTCACTTAGACTAAAAGCTTCATGAGGACATAAACCAGACATGGGTCTCATTTTCTTCACTGTGTCTCTTGTACTTAGCACAAAGATTACACATACTAGGTATCCAATAAGTCCTTTTAAATGAATGGCTAGCAACTTCCATTCATACAACATGCTTTTAAGTTTGAATAAGGTTTTGCTTCTTATAAAATAAACTGATGTATAGTATTTTATTAGGATGTTGAATGTCACAATGACTCCACGGGTTAGTTTTTATCTCTATTTTATTGAGAAGGAAGTTTAGGCTCAGGTATGTGACATGACATTTCCAAGGTCATAGAGAGAGTTAAATAATTACTCCAAGGCACAGTATCCCCTAGTGCTTTTTCCACAGTGCCATGCTTCAAGTTTAGAATCATTGATAAACTTGAATGTGAAAAGGTTAGAAACTTTCTAAATGGTGCCAGACTTGGCAGTTCATAAGAATATATGTTTGCTGTATGCAAATAATGAAAGGGTGATACATCTTTGTGAGACGGTTTATCCAATTGCTGTGGTGACTTTAATACTCAAAGACAAGGGTGTTATTTACCAATACTGCTGTTGAGAACACAATCTAAGTGTGACACGGGATTTTTTCCCCCCAATGTCAGCAAGAAAAGAATGTATCCTCGTAATAGAGAAAGAAAGCTTAAGCTTAGTTAGTAAGATGATCGTAACAATTTATGAGCCACTATGACTAAGTATACTTGTCTCTTAAGTAAAGTTGACCAGATGTACTAAGAAAGTGGAGTCTACTATGACATTGAAAATTGGATGGGAAGCTACTTCTGATTCAGCAGAGCCTGACCAGTGGGAAAATCCACAACACTAAGTTCCTCACTCAACAGACACATACTGCATGCCTGGTTTGTGCCAAGACTTCTGAGATCCAGAGATTCCACAGCAGAGAAGAGGTGCAAAGCCTTTGCCCTGGGGAGGCATACATCCTAACAGGGTGACCAAGCATAGACAGTGAGCACAGTATTAAACAAGAGCATAGCAGGTTCTCATCATTGCTATAAGGAAATATATTAGAGGGTAAATGAGGGCATGGAGGACCACATAAAATAGATTAGTCTAGGAAGTTCTTTCTGAGGAGGTAACAGTTAAGCTAAATCTGACTGTTGGGCTAAGAGATCTGTTAGAAAAATATCCAAGGCAGAGCAAAAAAAAAAATATGAGCAAAAGTAGAGAGGCAATAAGCTTTATGTTCACAAAACAGAGCAGAGGTTTTGAAGCTGGAGAACAAGAAGAAAAATAGAGCAGGATGCAGTCAAAGAAGCCAACAGGGGCAGGGCCACACAGGGCACAGGGCATGGTAAGAAGTCTGGCTTGCCTTCATTAAATGAGAAACCTTTGAAGCGTTTTAAATAGGGAGATATTGTAATCTCATACATCTTTTAATCTATGGTGTCTGAGATGGAAAAAGAGTGATGATGTTAAGAGACATGGACATTAACAAAGTTTGATAAAATCCTTGCTTCAGGGGACACACCAAAGTCCAATGGGCATCAGCAAGTTTAGAACTAAATCAAACAGCATTAGAAGGGAGGGAGAATGACCTCACTGCTAGGGATTTACCGAAGAGGAAACCTTGCGATGGTAAGCTCCTGGAAGCACCCGTGCTTTGAAGAACCTCTTCTAGCCTCTTGTCTCTCAAACTGATCACAGCACACCCTGGCCACTCACCCATGAGAGGTCTGAAAATTACCACTGGGGAATTGGAAGGTTCTATTACAGGATATTCTTTACTAAAATGAATGAAAGGAGGAAGGAAGGAAGGAAGGAAGGAAGGAAGGAAGGAAGGAAGGAAGGAAGGAAGGAAGGAAGGAAGGAAGGAAGGAAGGAAGGAAGGGTGGGAAGGAAGAAGGGTGGGAGGGAGGGAGGGAAGGAAGGAAGGAAGGAAGGAAGGAAGGAAGGAAGGAAGGAAGGAAGGAAGGAAGGAAGGAAGAAGGCAGGGAGGGAGGAGCAAAGAAACCTCTCTCAGGATTTCAGCTGACTATAAGTTATTAATTAAAGCAGTGATTTCCAGCCTTAACTTATCATCAGAATCATTTGGGAAGCTTTGTAAGGATTAAAATTTCTAGATCTTACTGTGCAGATTCTAACCTACTGATTAGTAAGGCTTTGTGCCTAGGAATCTGTATTTTATAAAGGTCCACATTAAATGTTGGTGTCCAGCCAGGTTTAGGAACCATCGAATTAGATAAGCTCGCCAAGTCCCTTTCAGCCCAATGAGTCTGTAAATTATCAAACTGCAGCGGAACCAACATGGGACTGTTGCTAGATGGTGTTGATGTGGATTGCCAAACTGTCTCGTTTTAAATTTCATCTGAAGAGAAAGCCAAATGATATTAACAAATAAAAAAAAAAAGTTATTGGTGCCAAATTCTCCAAGCTGGTATGCATCGAAGGCACAAATTGCTATATATATATGCTGATTGTCAGAGAGAGTGAATGCATCTTTTAGGGAAACTTGACTTATTGTTGTGGGGATATTTAGGCACAGGGAGAAGTTGTTTAGGATCATCATATGTCATTTTTTGTGATATTCCCTGTGTTGCTACTTTGGACCAAGTGTTTGCTTATTTGCTGCTATGTCTTCGGACTATAAGTTGTGCTAAGTGATGAGGAAGCTGATGTCAAAGGCACATTGTGGGCTTAAGGTCACACAATGAGTCATTGACAAAATCGTTTCCAGTCATGGGCTCTATGTTCTTAATTATATAGTCTCTCAAGACAAAGCAACAGCACAAACCAGCAGAGGAGAAGTATCTAATTGTTTAGATGGAAATTGTATTGCATTTCTACACCAGGGTAAGCCCTCCTAGGAAAAATGATAGGATCTGGAGGGAGAAGAGTATTGGAAAAGTCCTTTGTCCACAAATATTTGAGTTTTGTTTTTTCTACCCAGATGTCATAATATTTGAAATGCCACCATTAGCATTAGTGACTCTTTTCAGAGAATAAAACTATGTTCATATTAGCCACTTTCTTTTTTTAGAATTCTTAAGCAAGATAATATACTAAGGCTTTGACACATGTATTCAATATTGGACACGCTTTCAATAGAGCTTAAATGAATGTGTCTATTCAACAAACATCAATAAAGCACCTGTTATGTGCCAACCACTGCTGTAACAGGCATCAAAATTGCAATGATGACCAAGAGAGATCAAATCTTGCTTTTAAGGTCTTAGCTAATTTGGTGGCTAGTTTGTATTTACGTAAATATATAGGACTAGGTAATATAAAACTAGTCAGACTTTGTGCCATTGTTCAGTAAAATATTTTTTTTCCTGGAATGGTTTTATAACAGATTTTAATATCTAATAATGGGCCAGGTGCAGTGGTTCACGCCTGGAATGCTAGCACTCTGGGAGGCCAAGGTGGGAGGATTGCTTGAGTCCAGGAGCTAATAACTAGCCTGAGCAAGACCAAGACCATATCTCTGTAAAAAAAAAAAAAAAATAGAAAAATGAGCTGGTCATGGTGGTACACGCCTGTAGACCCAGCTACTCAGGAGGCTGAGGTAGGAGGATCACTTAAGCTCAGGAGTTGGAGGTTGCAGTGAGGTATGATGACATCACTACACCCTAACCAGGGGGACAGAGTGAGACCCTGTCTCAAATAATAATAATAATATCCAAACATAGCCACAAAATGTTTCCCATTTCACATGCTCCCTTTTGAAACACTTTGTCTTGGAATTAAGCTGCTGTGATCTAAATGGCCCAAGACTCATGGTGAGGCCCACATAGATATCCTCTGGTCTTCTGTTCCAGCTGAGCCATAACTTGGAGACTCCCCTGCCCAGATCCCAGACATCTAAGAAAAGAAGCTTCCAGGTGATTCTAGCCACCAGCTGTTCAAAGCTTACCAGGTGACAGCCTAGACCACACAGGACAGAGGCTAGAAATTCCCTCTGTACTGTGACTGATTTATAATCATCATCATCATCATCATAATAATAGCTATCATTTATTGGGGTCATAAACTTGCCAAGCACTGGGTTAGGAGATTTACCTGATTAACTCATTGTTTGTTTCATTGACAATGCAGGGTTTGTAACTCTTCTTATTCCCATTTTACAGATGACGAAGCAGAAGTTTATGGAGAATACAACTTGCCCAAGGTGATATAGCTAGAAAACAGCAGAGTTGAGACTGAAACCCAAATATAGTTGCCTGTCTCCATGCCACCACTATATTTTGACAAAAATCAATTTAATGTATGAATTTGTATGAGTACATGGATGAATTCTTAATCTGTAGACTCCATGAACATAATAAAAGGGTTGATGTTTTACACTACACTATTTGGGGTGGTTTATTATATAGCAATAGCTACCTAGAATAAGCCTCCTCCAATTTCAGTGTTAGTTACAACAAAAATCCGCATCCCTCAAGAACTAGTCTATTGGCCATTATCACAAGAAAGGTACAGTGACATTTAGAGATCACCTGCAAGTTGCTAGAGTATACTATGTGCTTTGCTTTAAGGAGATTAAACACATCCATTCTGGACCTCATTTTACAGAAGACCACACATTTACTTACAGTATAGAGAAATGTTCAGAGACATCACCAATAGTGTCCTTGTTCCCTGAATATCTTAATATTCACCATCCTCTTTAGACTGCCTATCTCACATTTATCCTCACATCATCAGCATAGACTTAGTCACCCCTGGAAAGTTTCCTCTGACTCTTAAGACTTAACGGGGTGGGCCCCTGTGGGTTCCCAAAGCACCATGTGCCCAGTCATACAAGTATTTATAAATTATAAGAATATACCTGACTGTTTTCACTGTTAAACTATTAGATCCCTGAGGATAAAGATACAGCTCTGCTCATTTTTCATGACCATAACTTGTCAAGTGCCTTAGAGAAGGAAGATGGCCAGTGGAAGTCAGAACTAATATGAAATTTTTTTAGGATCTTGCCTCAAACATATTACATAACCACGTAGCCCTTCTCCTTCTGATCAATTCCAAGCTGAATTAATTTTCTATCACCACCACCTTCTCTTTCAATTCCACGATCCATTCAGATTTAAAGCCAGGCCTAATGGATGACAGACGGTATTTAGATCAAGAAGAAGGTATGGAGTGGGGCCCCCGGGGAATGACAGGTGGTCAAGCGGGATGACGCGGACCGGTGATATTTATGGATCTTGGAGTTAGACTGTCATGGTTTAAATCCTGGCTTCATTACCTTCTACCTTGTGAACTTTGTCAATTTACTTCACCTTACCAAGCCTAATTTTCCTCATTGTTAAAGTAGCATTAATAAGAATTCCTGCAGAAACAAATGAAAGGGTGAACAATATGTTCTTAGCGGTGTGCATGGCTCATGGAAAGCATTTGGTTATTGTCGGTGACGGTCGTCACAGAAACAATAGCAGTAACAGTAATAATAGCATTAGCACCAGGCTGTGATTGCAGGTCACCATTCAAATAGTTTTTTCACTCCTGGATCCAAGTCTTCTAGTTTTATGTCTGAGTTGCCTTGGCATGGTTTCTTTCACTGAATTTGGGCCATTTGAATGACTACTCTGCAGTGTTCCACATTAATAATTTCATTCAAATGTTAGAATCATGACAGTTTTGAGCTCTGACAGAAAGAGAAGGGAGATGTCCATTTATTGAGCATCTACTAAATGTCAGGTGCTTGCTATTGCTTTTAAACTAGGGGACTTCAAAATTACAATTTAAATTCTCAACCCTGGGAAAATAAAATCTAAGGCTGCATAAGAAAATCTGCAGTGTTATATTCTGATCATGGAATTATTGCATGCACAAAGAAATATTTCAAAAGCAGTCAAGGCAAATAAAAGAGATGTGGTACCCTTAGGCTTTCTGATGTAGCCCACAGAGCGTGGGCTAGTCCAAAATTTAGCCAGAAGCTGGAGAGTAAGAATAGGAACTTCAATTCACAAGGAGGGTTTTAAGTAGCTCTTTCCCCCTTGAGAAGCTGATATGGTAGTGAAGTAAGAAGATACTCTAAAAACAGCACTGACTGTCATTAATTACAAACAGAGTCATTGGAGATGGAGAGAAACTATTATGTCGTTCCTCCCTGGGGCCTGGGCTGGGATGATTCCCTGCAGGGTTATTTCCAGTTCTGCGCAAGTTAATGATTTCAGTGTAATCAACCTCAGCCAAAGAGAGTACAACATACAGAACAAACAAAAGAAAATTGTTGGGATTACACATAAACTTTCTTTGGACATATGCAGGCTCACAAAGCTAATGAGCTCCCCATTCAGACTCTCCAGTGGCAGTCTATTGTAATAGCCCTACACGTTCTGGGAAAAGTGCTACCGTAGTTGGGGAGAGGGTGGCTATTATGGCTGAATGCTGAAGAAGGCAGTTTGATTAGGGAGGAAGGTCTTCCTCCTACCGGCTGCCTTTCATGGATAGGAAAATGCAAAGCCCAGGGAAGGCAAATCAGATGCTTGGCAAGGCCCATTTTAGCTGCTGTAAAATTACAAAGGGAATGGAAAGGGGGGGGGGGAAGAGACGGGAGGGGACTGGGACCATGCAGCCCACCCTGCTACAGGAGAACTGAGGCCGCCCTCTAAGAGGGTTGAATAGGATACTTGTGGAATAATTCAACTGCATTCAAGGAAGGGCAGTAAACATACAAAACTCATTACACACAGCAAATAGAAATAGCACCTAGAAAAGAGATGAGTCTGTTGATTACTAAACCCATTGTTTGTAAAGGGAAGGGAGAGATATTTTAGATATATTAAATATTTTTCTTCTGTCTGATGTAGCAAAACAAGGTAATACAGTTCAAAGTTTTCCATAATTTTTAAAATATCAGAAGCCATTTATCTGTGAAAACTTGTCTGAGAGTTCAAACCATAAAACACAATAAAACAGATCAACCATGTTCAAAGAAAAGATGAAAGCCCAGAGCTGGGTCCCTTCTCTTCACTTCCTGGCTCTCACAGTTGCCCTGGAACACCCTGAGTGATACCCGAGATATCCCAGAAACACAGGTTGAACTTCTGTTTGGACTGGCTTAGCCACATAGTGTCCAAAAACAAAAAAATAAAATAATAGACAAACTTCTTGAACCTTCTGAGTTTCAATTTTTTAGTCTCCAAAATGACAATAATAGAAACCTAGCAGGAATGCAGGAAACTTAATGAGTTAAGCAGTTCAGTACCTGGCATCCAGCAAGCTCTCAACCAGTGCTACTGTTCTCTTTTACCAGTAAACTCAGTATGGATTGTGCATTCTCTGAAAAAATCTTTCTTAGTCCTTTGGCACACACAAAGCTATCTCTACTTTAAATACTATTGCCTTTTAATTAGCACAGCACTTTAAAATTTGGTTGTCTGCAATTATTACTATTATTATTAACAAAAAGAATTGTAGCATCTACTGTTTCATCCATCATGTACTATATATACATGCAACAACCCGTTGGAATCGTTCTTTTTCCTGGTGTAGAGACAGAGAAAAGGAATGAAGCTATAAGGTTAAGTATGGTATTTCATAACTGAGGGGAGATAGGACGAGTTCCTGACCAATTATAATACATAGCGGCCAAATTGATATGAGCCAAGGTTGGAATGAGCCTTCTTAGTCTAGTTTTGCTATCCAGTGAGATCCCACATAATTAGCGAGCTGTGTAATCAGAAGCACAAGCAGAGAACAACTGAGGAACATCGGTGACCTCGGCAGTGCTCACTGACATGCACACTTTCCCAACTAGAGTTCTACATGTGAACTGCAGATCACAAAAATTATTCAAGTAATGCTTTTCTAAATCTTTCCAAGGATATTTCATAAACAGGGCATGCTAGATGTAGAAGAGATTTTATTTCATTTTATTCTTTTAATTTCAGCATATTACGGGGGTGCAAATGTTTAGGTTATGTATATTGCCTTTGCCCCACCAGAGTGTCCATCCCCCAGAAAGACGGTGCTCACGGTGTGTATATACCCATCTTCTCCTCCATCCTCCCATCTGCCCGACACCCAATGAATGTTATTACTATATGTGCACTTAAGTGTTGATCAGTTAATACCAATTTGATGGTGAGTACATGTGTTGCTTGTTTTTCCATTCTTGTGATATTTCACTTAGTAGAATGGGCTCCAGGCCTATCCAGGATAATACAAGAGGTGCTAGATCACCACTGTTTTTTGTGGCTGAGTAGTAAGTACCCCATGGTATACATATACCACATTTTTTAATCCACTCATGTGTCGATGACTTTAATTTATTAGATAGGGTTCTTTGGGCCATTAGGAGTCAATTTTCTTTCAGAACCCTGACTGATAAAGGCAGAAGCAGAAAATATTTCCCATACTCCAGGATCAGAAAGGAGACAAAGAAGGCAGCAAGTCTTACGCTGCATGACCAGAAAGGGGTAAAATGTCAATGCTGTGGAATGAGAAAATATATACCCTGAACACTTATAGTGAGCCAGCACTCTTCAGGAATCATCTTTGTTCTCTTTAATCCAGGGCATTGTGCACTCACCTGGAACACTCTCTCCGAAAGCATGTGTTTGCTTTTGCACATTTACAGTGTGTTCATGTGTGTGTGCATTTGAATGCGTGCACATAATATGCTTCCACTCTCCACAATAACCTTGGGCTAAGTCAAAAGGCACTAGGGGTGGAATAAGGTTAGTAGTATGGGCAAGACTCTTGGGCCATGAATTCTCCCAAATAATCATTAGCCCTCAGGAACCGAACCTTGCTTACTAATTCTAAGTTCCTCCCTGTTTGCAGGATTCTATCATCACCGTATATTGTGACGAAAACATGTTTAATCAGTATTTGTGGTGTGAACAATGACAGCCCCAATGTAAGCCTATAGTTCTTTGAGCAGAGACCCCAGATGAGTCTTACCTAATGCTGTTTACAAAGTGGCTTGATGATTGCCTGTTGTTTCTGGCCCTAAAGGAGTATTTACTTCTGATGTTAAATAAGAAATCAGCATGGTGCTTTGGAAAGAGATTTGTTCTGAAAGAAAAGAAATCTGGCCTCTTTCCATCCCAGACAGATACCTGTGAGATGACACGTACATAATACTTGCTTAACACATATGCATTTAATTGGATTGAACTTGACTGTGACTTTCAATGGCTTTGTTAATAATAACATAATATCTGTTATTAAATTACATTTTTATTTTCTCATCTGTTTTATTGTCTATCTCTTCCCCTAGAATATATACTCCATGAGTGCAGGGTCCTTGACAGTTTTATTTGCTGCAGTATTCCCAATGCTTGGAATTGTTCCTGGCCCTTAACAGGTGATCAATACATATTTGTTAGATGAATAAACAATCTCTCATTGAGCTTTTTGAAATATGCTAGGCACTGTGCTAAGCAATTTAATGTATATTATGCCATTCGATGGAGTCTGTCTCAAACTTTAATATGCATATGCATTTCCTGACATCTTGGTAAAATGCAGATTCTGTTGAGTAGGCCGAGGGTCAGGCTTGATATTTTGCACTTCTAATAAGCTTCCAGGTGATGACAATGTTGCTGCTTCACATACCACACTTGTAGCAGCAAGGATCAAATCCTCATACCACCTCATCACGTAGGTATTATTCCCCCTTGATTTTTCAGAGATGGAAACTTAGACTTCAGGATGTTCAGCAAGGTATCCAAAATCACACAGCTAATAAGGAGGAAAGTCTGATTTTTTTTTTTTTAAAGTTAACTCCACACCCATTAAGCAGTCCCTCCCTATTTCCAACTCCCCCCCAGCCCCTGGTAATAACTAATTTGATTTCTGTCTCTAAGAATTCACCTATTCTGAATATTGCATAGAAATGGAGTCATGTATTATATAGCCTTTTGTGCCTGGCTCTTTCTCACTGAGCACAATGTTTCAAGGCTCCTCTGTGTTGTAGCATATATCAGTACTTCATTTCTTTTTATGGCCGCCGAATAATATTCTATTGCATGGATATAGTACCACATTTTGTTCCATTCATCAGTTGGAACAGTTAGGCTATGTCTACCTTTTGGCTATTATGAATAGTCCTGCTATGAACATTCTTGTATATATATATATTTTTTTTTGTTTTGGGTTTTTTTTCTTCTAACACCTGTTTTAGGTTCTTTGGATTATATATCTAGGCGTAGAATTGCTGGCTCATATGGTAACTCTATGTTTAATTTCTTGAGGAAATGACAAACTGTTTTCCACAGTAACTGAACCATTTCACATTTCTACCAGTGGTGCACAAGAGTTCCAAATTTTTTGCATCCTCATCAACACTTGTTATTTTCCATTGTTCAATTATAGCCATCCCAGTGGCAGGGGGCGGAGGGAAGTAGTATCTCTTTGTGGTCTTGCTGTGCATTTCCCAAATGTCTCTTGGCTGTGTCCAAGATCCTAACCAAACCCCTAAACTTACCTTAATGCTAGATCTTTTTGACTGCAGTTCACACCAGCTGCTACCTGGAAGTCTGCACTAGGAAAGGAAAGGGTGGCTGGGTTGTCAGTATCTTCTCTGTTTCCCTATCGAGCATTTTGCCTCCTATTTCTCAGAAGACTCCCTTTCTCTGGGTGGTGCTTGAAACTCTTTCCTCTGGCACTATCCACTCACCTCCAGCTTGAGGATAGTTTCCTCTTCCCTCTACAACCCATTAAACAGTATCCATATCAGATTTGTCTGTATGGTCCATGGAAGATACTCCTGCATCCTTGCCATGATCATTTCAGAAAGTGTGTGCCGAGCTTATTGCAGCAGCACTATCACTGCTTTGCTGCCAAAGCTGTTGTCCAGCCCATGGTCAACTTTTACTTATCCTGGACAGGAGTCTTACTTTGGGCCATGGCATGCAACAACCACAGGAACACACATATCAAGCCCTCTAAGTGACCTGCAAGAATCCTACTCTCTTTAGGCTTTGGGTAAAGAAGATGCTCCCTGCCACCGTCTCTCTCCTTGGGGTTGAGGTCAGGAAGGGAATTAGATTCCATGGCACTGCAAAGGATTTCTTTAAAAACATCTCTGTACAGATATCCTCCCTCCCCACACTCTGTTTTAGATGTTCTTCTTCTGCTTGTGGGGTCTAAGAGTTGTGGAACCTATTTTCTTACTTTTACTTTGTAAATTCTATTGATGACTGTAATGAGGGTTTGTAGAAAACGTACTTTGGTATTGGCCCCTGTTACTGGCTGAATTGTGCTTTCCACCCAAATGCATACATTGAGATTCTAACACCCTGAGTCTCAGAATGTGACTGTATTTGGATATAGAGCCTTTGAAGGGGTGATTAATCCAATCTGTTTGGTGTCCTTATAAGAAGAGAAATTTAGATACAGGAAAGGTCATTAGGGGTACACGTGCCCAAAGAGAATGAGGAATGAGGAATGAGGCAGCTAGAGGGTGGCCATCTGAGAGCTAAGGAGAAAAGCCTCAGAAGGACCCAACCCTGCTGATCTTAGACTTCCAGTCTCTAGAACTGTGTAATAACAAATTTTTGTTGTTTAAGCTGTCCAGTCTGTGATAGTTTGTTATGGCAGTTCTAGCAAACTAGAAATTATATCATAAACCATGGACTGGGTGGCTTAAACAGCATTCTTCATTTCTCACCATTCTAGAACCAGGAAGCCCAAGAATCAAGGTGCCAGAAGATCCACTGTTAACAAACTAACATAGCCCCTCGGTGAGAACTTAGGCAGAAAGCAGTCCATTCCAACAGACTGCTACACATGGGAAGATTGGTGGTCACTAGTGCCATGGACTGAATGCTTATATCCCACCCTCCTGGGTATATATGTTGAAGTCTAACCCCCAGGATGAAGGTAGTGGGAGGTAGGGCCTTTGGGAGGTGATAGGTCATGAGGGTGAGGCCCTCATGCATGGGATTAGTGCCATTGTAAGAAAAGATACAGGAGAGCTTCCCTTCTCTCTCTGCTCTCTACCTGGTGTGGATACAAGGAGATGACACCATCTGCAAACAGAAAACCAGACCCTCACCAGACCCTGGATCTGCTGGCATCTTGATTCTTGGACCTCCTAGCTCTAAAACTGTGGGAAATAAAGTTTGTTGTTTAAGCCATCCAGTCCATGATCTATGGTATATTTTTTATAGCACCCTGAAGACAATTGGCTCTGGAATTCGACATCCTTTATTTGGGACGGGCTTTAACAGTTCCTAGTTGAGTGCCCTTGGACAATTAACATTGGTTTTTCAATACTATTTCCGCATGTATAAAATGGGAATACTAATGGGAAAATTGTGGTCATCGTCCTTTATTGCAGAAGGTTTTAAATCAATATACAGCCATTTATTTCCTCGCATGAATCTAGCTCCAACCTTGGAAGGCTTGTGAAGCTCAAATGAGAGAATCTATGTGAAAGTGCTTTCTAAATTCTAAAGTGTTATAAAAATGCTCATTAATACAATCACAACATCTACAAAACTGCTAATGGGAGGGAGAGGAAATCAATTGGTATGTTATTTTGTTTTGAGTGCAGGGTCAGGGTGTAAAGTGGCACGCATGCCCCTCTGCCTGTCAGCAACCAACAATTAATCAGTCTCAGGGTATTTTTAAACATCGGGAATCGTGTATTTGCCATTCACCAGCTGGAAGACTGCCATCCAAAACAGCCAGCATCAGCTACGAGCTGAATTAATACTCGCTGCTCCTAAGAACTCGATTCCCCCACCCCTTCCTTCACTTCTACAAGCTCATGCAAAGCAGCCAACATAAAGTTCTCTGGAGCTGAGCTTGGGCAGGAATGTGAAGCCTGGGTCTCTGACTGTGATATCCATGGCATCAAGCCTCCATCACTTGCTGAGTATCCCTATGTGCTAGGAAATGTGCTGGGAATTTTGCAAGCATTTTCTTATGTAACATTCACAATAGTCCTTTAAAGCAAGGGCTAATAACTCCATCTTAAATTAAGTAAATTGAAGCTTAGAAAGGTCAATGACTTTCCATTCACTCATTTGACAAGTTATTAATTAAGCATTTTCTCTTTGCTAAGTCCCGAGTATATGCCAGAGAATACAACATGGAACTTGCAATATTGGTGGGGAAGCAAATCATGAAAAATAATCAAGCAAAATTACCTATTGGGTATAAGGTACACTATTCAGGCAGTGGGTGTATTAAAAGCCTAGATTTCTCCACTAAACAATTCTTCCATGTAGCACACATACACTCCCCCCACCAAAAAAAACCACTTGTGCCCTCTAAATCTATTTAAATAAAAAATAAGCAGAGAGAGAGAGAGAGAGAGCAGTTGAGTTTTATAGAGGAAATTTATAACATAGGCACTCAAAACATGGACCTTAAAAATCTCAGTGGGGAAACAGACAAAAACAATTAATAAATAAACATGCAAATATGCACAGACTTGAGTTCCATGAGGGGATTGCACAGAAGTAGTGGTAAAAGTTCTGGTGGGTGCATGGGGAAGTGTACTTACTCAGAAAGACTGAAGGATAAAAAGTAAGCAAAAGGGTGACATGGAGACAAAGCCCTAATGGTATATTTAAGCTTCTACCTGACCCTTGTGCTTTTCTGGTATAGAAGTTGATACATTCTCCTTTTTACCCAAGTTAAAGTTAGGAATCTTAATATAGACCTAAGGACAGAAGAGCCAAATTGTAAGACCTTTTTGTGACACTTACCAGCTGGTGTCTCGAGGAAATTCATTTCAACTTTCTGAGCTTCAGTATTCAAAACCGCCTTCTAGTGCTGTTCTGAGGATCAAGGGGTAGAATATGAGAAGATGCTTTGAATGTGCTACACAAATCTAAGAGATTACTGAAAACACCAACTTCCTGTAGGAAAACAACTGTGATCCACTTCTGTCACTCAACATGATGTTAACCCAACAGGTTAAACTTCTTCCAGGAGAGTTTACTAAGTTGGATTCTTAGAAAGGGCTCTGATCACAAGCCTGCTGACATACTGTAGTTAGCCCCCTGCTGCTCCCCAGATAAGGAACATACCCCCTGAGCTCCTCACATTTCTTCCCTCCTACCACTGTGCCACCTCTATCACTGTGTTCCAAATGCATGGTATTTCAGGAATCATCCAGGGGTTCATGGGGACTTGATAAATATCCAGATTCCAAGACCCAGTTTCTGACTTAACAGAATATGAATTTGAGCCAAGGAAATCGGTATACATTTATAATCAATACAGGTGATTCTTGTGATCAGTTTATTTGGAGAAATACAAAAGTCATTGGTCCCAAAACATGTGTGTACATAGTATTGCCTGGAACGTTTATGAGAAAAGAAATTTCTGGCAACAGCATTCAGTAAAATTTCTGATTTAGTGAGTCTGGGCTACCATTCAGGAGTTGCAGTTTTAACAAGCACTCCCCAGCTGTTGAGTGTGGTCCACCTTTTGTGAAGAAACACTGGTCTAGAATGGAATAAACTACCATCTCCTGCACCTCCTGGACATCCACCTTTCTGTCTTTCCCTTCCCAGTCTCCTATCTACCTCCAATCCTAACAGCCTTGGAATCCCTGCCCTCTCTCCTCTATGGCCCTGGGGTTTTCTAAAATGTTTTGTGAGAGATACAGACATTCTGAGGTCACTTAGTCTTGTGGCTTAAATTACTATTAATTAGATATTAGAAGGAAAAGTGATGATTTGGAGAAAATTAAAAAGGTAGGGAGAGAGGGAAAAGGAGGAGGGAGTAAAGAAAGAAATAGAATACTGATTAGTTTGTTTAAGTACCAGAAATGAATATGGATGTTCAAAAGATTCTGGAGTCAGAAAGTCCAAATGTGATGTATCTCTCCTACATGTTAATGAGTAGAGCAACTGTAGTGTAGGCCTCTTCTCGGATAGTGTGAGATATCCGTGCACCACTACAAGAGGAACAAAAGAAAGGGGCAAGTGGAAAGAAATAAACATATTTATCCAGGCAAACTAAAAATGATTCTCCAGATCCAATACAGCCTACATCCGAATTTTCTGAATCATTAAGCCTCCCAATGGGCTGTGTGCAACTTCCCCAGCTCAGCTGCAATCATCAGTGAGGGAAACGTGTCTCAGAGCGAATGTGTGAAGTCAGCACCAGAAGGATTTCAGGGTGGGAGGGGCAGTGGATGGAGATGAGTGAGAACAACAGCCCCCTGACTGTTCGATACTGTTCAGCCACTGGCATTTGCTCAGCACAAGGAGGTGGGGCATCAAGTTTGGTCACCAGTGATGCCTGGTGGGACTTCCACGCAGGTCCAGCAGGGCTTTCCTTCCCGGAAGCACTCCACTTCCTCTTCTCTAACAAAGCTAGTTCTTCCCCCCTCTCTCCTAGCATCCTCTGAAGCATGGGAAAACACGGACAAAGTCTGACTTTTCACTTTGACTCCTTTCTCTTTAGATCCAATTTAAAAATGGTCCTATTTGCTGCCTGTTATGGAGACAATTCAGGACTTGTTTCTGGTACAGTGCAAAGAACTGAGTACTGGGCAATCCACCTGAATGATCGTTTTGAAAATGCATCTATGTCTGTATCACACAAACCACCAGACTCCTTTTCTCCCACTGCAATTTTTCATGGCTTCCAAAGCTCTTCTGGTAAAGATTAAACTTACTCAAGAGCCTGCAAGGATGTGTCCAATTCAGCCTGTACAAGCTCCTGTTGGAGCTTGCCCATCTCCCACTCACTCACCATATAGCAGCCCTCTCTTACCCACCACTGTCTAGTCAAGGCTCAGCTAAAATTTTGGTTCCCCAAGAAGCTGTCCCCAGGACCAGGCAGGCCCACTATGAGATGCTTATAGATCTCTTCATTCTTTTGTATCATTTATTATTGTCGTATTTAAAATAATAACTATTATGGAATTTGTTGCTTAATGATGATTGCTAAATTCTCTAGTGGAATGCCAATTCCATGCAGATCTTGTGTTTAGCACCCCCAAGATTTAGTAATATTTCAGAAGCCCCATAAACATATTTTGAAAGAATATTAGATGGAGGTGAATAGTGTTTATAAGAAAAGCCTGCCTGTTGGTTTCACTTGGTATTCCTTTACAAATGTACCTAAATCAGTAGAACAGCAGGATGCTTCTCTGATCTTTAAATTCTAAGCAGGATTGGCAAGAGCCCCTAATTCTAAGGGCCTTGATGTTCAAATGCAGTTGTCCCCCAAAACATTTTTCTGTACATTTTTAGAAAGTATTTTTATTTGGGGGGTGGGTTGGGGGGAATCTCATCCTTAAATCCCTGTTTCCTGACCTTCTCTCTTTTGTACTATGCTAAAAATTTAGCTGAAAGTTTCACTTTTGTCTTTCACTTTATGAATATGTACACTTACCTAACGCATTTCTGAATATGGGAAATATTACTGAAGATTTCAAGGGTTGGGAGGGGCAGAAAAAGTGTTTACATTGCAGCAACACAAACAACCTTCAAAGCTTCTGGACACCACCTCTATCATCAGAATCCCCGTCCCCCCAAATACGTATTTGAAAATGACAACATACTCAGGCCCTTTCTTCTCTCCTCTCCCAGCCTCCCATAATTTTTTTTCCCTAAATACTCTTTTCTCCTTGTCCATGTCCCCTACTAGATCCCAGAAATTCCAAAGAAAATACTCTTCTATTGTTCAACAGATATATTTCACTCCTCTTTTTAATGCCCTGACATAGTCCAAACATGAATCTGACCTACTTCAAGTAGTATTTCCAGTTATTTCCCCAAATAAAAATAGTCTCATCACAAGAGAAATCTCATTGTCAGACAGGAAGATGGTGTTTATTGATTTCATTTTACTGTTAGCTCCTCCTTAAAAAATTAAATTTGTGTCATATTTTCTTCCCAAATAGCTTATGTTATACAAATGTGAGTGAATTATTCCAAGTAAAACACAAAGTGAAATCACATAGAACGCTAAGAGCTGAGACAGAAATCTGGGTTAAAATCTCCTTGAATCTATAACCTGTGGGACTGCAAGTAGGTTATTTCAACTTTCTAACATTCTATCTCCCTATCTGTGGAGTAAAAATAATAATGGTTTTAGATTTTTCAGTTACATGAAATAATAAATCACCTCATTGTTTAAACCAATTTAAAATGGGTCGTTCTTTGCTTGCCAGCAAAAGCTTGATAAATAACCCACTGTTTCTAGCTTTATTTTAGTTTTCTCTATTTTAGCACCATCTCAGTTCACTTGATCTATGTTTCTATATTTGCTATGAGAGCATGGCTTAGAATTGAGTAAATTCTTAGTAATAGTAATTATTAAAATAATAATAATGATTATTATATCTTACTTTCTAAATATTTGTGAAATATGAATCCAGCAGTTTTTGTTTTATAATTACCATATCTTTCATTTGTACGATTTTAAAATTAAATTATAACCATACATGTGTGTCCATATTCATCTATACAACTCGTTTCCTTATTGCCCATGCAACATAATTTCCATCTCACCATTCTGATTGCACTGAGATTCCTCCCCTTGTTAAGCCATTCTTCCTCTTACATGGCAGCCCCATGAGGAGTAGGACTGACCTTAAACCCTAATCCGGTGCAAAATGAGTGGCATTTCCTTGGCCATAATGTTGATCATAAAGGCCTTTTTAGAGCTAACATTTTGTTTGGTGGTGATGGAAACCTACCTGGTCTATTATCTTGTTATGGACAAGGAGGCATGTTGCCTTAACTGCTAATGTAGCCCTCGTGCAACCCGGAGGAGGACCTGTCTGAAATGAAGCTGACTTTGAGAAAAAGTCTCAAAAGCCAGAAGAACTGCAAAGAAATGAAGATTACCTTTCTGACCAAACTGTGTCTGAACCCTTATTTTTTTTTTTTTTAGTTTTTCAGTTATGTAATATAACCAAATCCTCTTCATCACTGAAGCTAATTACAAGTAGTTAGAATAACAACCAACCAAAAGCAAGCTAAATAATACACTCACGTTAAATGTGTGATAATATATTTCCATTCAATTGTGTTGTTTTATATTTCTATATTTGCAACAATATCCTCTTTTTATCTGATAAGACTAGAGTACGCTCATTGACCTTCTTTTATTGAATATTGGCTCTTTCACCTACTTACGTTTCCAAATGAATATAAAATTATTTAATTAAGTTTCAAAGATAAGATGGTTTGGATTTTGACTTGAATTAAATTAAATCTAAAAATCATGGTTAATAGACAATTTCCCAATATTTTTTTCTTCTCATTCAGGAACCTAGTGTATCCAACCATTTAATCAAATCTTCTTTTAAATTCTCCCTAATATGATTTTATAGATTTATTTATGACTGCATATTGCCTATTCAATTTATGCCTCACTATTTCACATTTTATTGCTATTATGAAAGGATTTTAAAGTATGTTTTCCAAATGGTAATTGTTATTATGCTAATATTCTTCTTGGCAGTTCAGAGTAGTTTTCAGAAGCATGGAACATTAGAAACAAACCACCTGGATCTATTCATGGTTCAATTATTAACTATGTTTATGTCCTTGAACAATTTACTTACCCCTGAGCCTCAGAACCCCCATCTATAAAATGGGACATACTTTGTAGAGAAGTTATGAATATTAAATTAATTACTATAATGAAAACTCTCAGGATAGTTCCTAACACATAGTATCCCTCTATAAATCTTAGTTATCATTACTTCTTTTTTTTTTATTTTTTTTATTTTGGCATATTATGGGGGTACAGATTTTAAGGTTTCAATAAATGCCCATTTCCCCCCCTCCCCCCAAAAATCTGAGTCTCCATCATGACCACCCCCCAGATGGTGCACATCTCACATCTTGTTGTGATTGTTTTCATTGCTGTTATATTACTTTTAATTTAATCGTTTTTAAAAGAAGACTTGGCAAAGATTGATCTTTGCAAATCTCTCTCTCTCTCAATATATGTATATATACACACATACCACATCTATTCCACCCTTAAACTTTTCTATATTAGTGCATTTGTGAGAATGCGTAAAATTTAAAATTACAATAATAAACTTAGAGGACATGATATTTTATTTATAAATTTAAAGATAATATCTATGGACTTTCTTCATTGGAATCATATTCATGTTATTTGTCTTTACAGTGGCCCTCTATGTTATTTTAAAGATGTCTTCCCTCTTCTTCTTTCTTTTCCGCTTTCTTGCTTCCCAAGCCCCATTTCTCTCTTTCACAAAATTTCCCTATTAAGAATCCAGTATGTATTTTTTAAGTCTTTAGCTGTATATTTATTTGCATATGTAGGTATGTATACTAATACAATTTGGAGGGTTTGCTTTTCCTGAAAATTACTTGTTCTAACCTTCCTCTTTCATACAAACTGCTGTATAGATTTGTTTTCATTGCTGCATAATACTCTATGGTAGTTACACAGTAATTCATACCAGTATATTATAATTTTTAAAACTCATCTCCATTTTTCACTATTGTAAGTAGTGCTATAGTAAATATCTATGAATGTACTCATTGTTTGCCTATGTAAATTAATCATATAGGAAAAAAATCTGAAGGTCTAACAGATGGGGCAATGGATACATTCATTTTTATTTGACAGATATGGATAGATGACTTTTTGAAAATTTTTAACACATATTTCATTTTATTTACTTAAATTGACAAACAAAAATTTTATATATTTATTGTGCACAGCCTGTATATATTTAACTATGTATACATTGTGTGATGTTCCTATTTTTAAAGTAATTTCTTAAAAAGAAAATTCTGTTTGCTTTTCTTATTAACTGCCTTGGGGCATGTGTTGTTTCAAGCCTGTGCATTCTCTTGTTCTCCCTCTTTCCATGGTTTATTACATTAGTGTGTTCTCTTAAATTGAATAATTAGCGTATTCCTATTCAAAAATACTATGCATTTGGAAAGATAGGAAAATAATTACTAGTGTGGGATAAAAGGTAAATATTGATAAAGCAACTATTAATGAAAACAATAAATAATAATGCTTTTAATTCCAACCAATATAATAATGTTTGAAAACTATAAGATTATATGTCATCAAATTATATTAATTGGGTTATAGAAATGTGGAAAGAGAAAAATATAGTAGCATAAAATACTTTTAAAAGTCATAACTCAGTATATGTCATCATTATGATTATTATCATGTTAATAATGTTTATTAACAATCTTAAAATAATGATGAATAATTCCAAAATGAAGTGCTTACTGTCTAAATCACCCTAGAGTATAAACAAAAATATAAATATACATCCAAAGGCATATAAGAAAATAAACAAAAATCAAGTGAATTTTTAGCTTTATGTAAAGGACGATGTTGACATAATGTTATAAATTTCTACAAATATATCCTAAATTCACCCATCAAAGATCTGATGGCTATGATTAATTTCAACAGAAAATTCAAAAAGTCATTTCTTACTGGAATTGTTCTAATCCAAAAAATGTCACAGAAATGATAGCAATAAACATATAGGCAAACAAACTCTTAGAAAATGAAATCAAGTGTGTTAAAAAATATACTCATAATTGATCAAATGTGAAATAAAAGTGTCCAATGGGCTATAATAATAGGAAAACTTGGAGAATATCATACTATATTGGTATAATCTTAGAAAGATGAAATAAAACATCCTAATACATAAAGCAAAAGCTGCTCAAAATGTAAAGAGTATAACAGAAATGTAATTTTAGTTGTCAGAATTAGCTCATCATTACTGTATGACAGCTATAATAGAATACAAAAATACTTAGAGAAGTTATTCTTCATTACAATTCTCAGAAATGACTATTTTTCAACTTAAAAATTTTCCTTGGTCCAGGCATTCTCATAGCTCATTCTTTTTCTTTCTCTTGGGTACTGTGTGTAAAACGTTGACGTGGCTATTGTCACAGTCCCTCTTACTAAGGAAAGTATGTCATTTCCTTCAAATGTGCTAGTAAAGAAAAAACAGCTGAAAACTACAGAGGTGGTTTGTTCTTGAAATGTGACAAAATGTATTTATATCAAGTGATCTCTCCCTTCATAGGGAACACATGTTCTTTTCCTATAAATAGAGCTTATATAAAGAAAATGGAAGATTTACCAACTAAATTGCAGAAAAGAAAGTTTACACACTCCAGATTATAAGCATAATTCTTAAGAACTATAAATTAATAATATAAAACCTAAACACAGAAGACCAATAATAGAAATCAATTTTGGAAAAATGTACCCCAAACTAATAGTCAGGCAAAAGATGAAATTAGAACAATGGATGAAATATTTTAAATATAAAGAGTGGCTTAAAGTGTTCCCTAAACGGTTAGTCTTATCAAAAATGTGTTTAAATCCAAAAAGCAAAGTTTGTTTCTCACCTGAAATATGTAAAATTAAATAGACATTCCATAATGCTTTTAAAAATGAGGTCTTTTATTAAATATGATTGAACTGACTTAACTGACCAACATTTAAGTGCACATGTAGTAGTAAAATTTATTGGGTGTCCGGCTGGTGGGAGGAGGAGGAGGTGATGGGTATATTCACACTTAATGGGTACAGTGCACACAGTCTAGGGGATGGATATGCTTGTAGCTCTCACTCGGACATGGCAAAGGCAATATATGTAACCTAAACATTTGTACCCCCACAATATGCTGAAATTAAAAAATTAAAAACTCTGGGAGGCCAAGGCAGATGGATTGCTCTAGGTCATGAGTTCGAGACCAGCCTGAACAAGAGTGAGACCCCATCTCTACTATAAATAGAAAAGAAATTAATTGCCCAACTAATATATATAGAAAAAATTAGCTGGGCATGGTGGTGCATGCCTGTAGTACCAGCTACTCGGGAGGCTGAGGCAGAAGGATTGCTTGAGCCCAGGAGTTTGAGGTTGCTGTGAGCTAGGCTGACGCCACAGCACTCACCCTAGCCTGGGCAACAAAGCGAGACTCTCTCTCAAAAAAAATAAAAATAAATAAATACAATTGAAAAATATAAAAGGCCTTTCACTAAATATCTATGTCAAGGGCCCAGGGTACCAAAACCTTATATATAAACAAATGAGATGACTTTAAGGATTATTTTCTTTAGGCGAACATTTTGTGATCTAAATCTATTACTTCTAACTTTGGGATAATTTTGATATTTCGAAAAATCATGTGCACATATTGACTCATGCAACCCAGGGAACCAATTAAATTTAGCAAGAAATGAACATTGGATAAAAGGAACAATTCTAATCCTAGTACTGATGCTTTGATTTTTTTTGGCCAAAGTTTCACACTTTGCCATGTTGCATAACATTGACTTTGTTGAGCCTCCCTTTTATCTTCTGTAAAGGAAAGAGTAGAAATATGGGGATCTTTCACTAAATCACATGCATCGATTATCATGTTGAGATTTCAAAAACTGTGGAAATGTGGTGTGAGAGGCATTTCCTTAAAAAAATAAAAGCAGACTGAGTAAGTGCATTTTTTTTGTTATTTTCTCTTTAAACTTTATGGTAAAAGAATTGTTAAAAAGTGTTAAAACCTCAAGGAGAGCAAACTTTTGGTAGCTAACAGTAATGGACTTAACAACAACAACAAAAAAAAGCGAAAAATCTAAGTTTTGCAACAGCTGGTGGCAACAGGGATAAAGTACCAGGAAAGGCTCAGGAGTTAGAGACATTCAGTTGTCAGGAGGCAGGTAAAGTCTGGGCTAAAATGAGATGTATTGGATGAAAGTGAGAATAAAAACAGAGACTTCACAAACTCTCCCTCTCACCCTCTCACTCTATAGCCAAGAAACTACCATTAACTAGCACCTGTGTTGAGTGAACATGGGTTTACCAATTAAATTGAAGAAGAAACCCATGGGAGTTGGTGTCACCTGGCAGAGCAGAGAGCTAAAGTGGAAAAGAACTGGATTAGATGGAAATCTACATGATGAACAATGAGACCCCACAGCTCACAGCTTCTTTTTTCTAACTCAGCTCAACAATAGTTAGTGGTCAGGCAACTAGAGACAAAAAAAAAAAAAAAATTCCTGTGAAGATAAACTGATCCAATTTAGACATCAGGGTGTTTAGTGCCAATCTCCAATCTCGTAACTGCACTGCAGATCAGTTGTGACACCAGGAACAGCTATGTTTTTAACGGCTCATGTAAACATGCATAATAGCTAGGGACCACCAGAAATTTAAGAGCAACCTCTTTCTCCAGGGAGACAAAAAACAATTAAATAAACAAAAGCAATTGGTGAAAACAGAATTTCTGAAACAAAATGAAATAACAACTATAATCAGTGTCATTGGATATAAGAGAAAATATTGAAGCTACAAAAAAGATAACCCAGGAAAACAATAAATAAAATAGAAAATATAAAAAAGTATAAATAGAAGAATTTGAAGTTAATTTGGGAGAAATCTAAAAGTATATTAATGGAACAACAATGACAACAATAACAAAAAACAATAAGAGACAAAACAGAAGAAAATCAGAGGCTTAGTGTGGTAAGATCAAAATCTGACTGCTAGGGGTCAGAAAAAGAAAACAGAGAAAATGGAGGGCACAAGATTATCAAACATAGACTTGTGAAAAATGTCATTGGAATTTTGAGAAGGATTCCATTGAATTTGTAGATCTCTTTGGATGGTATGGAGATTTTAACAATATTAATCCTTACAATCCATGAACACAGGATATTTTTCCATTTATATGTGTTTTCTTCAACTTCTTTTATCAATATTTTATAGTTTTCAGGGTACAGGTCCTCCATTTCTTTGGTAAAATTTATTCCTAAACGTTTCTATATTTATAGCTATTATAAATAGGATTGGTTTGATTTTATTTCAGATATTTTGTTGTTAGTATATGTTAATTTTGTATCCTGCAATTTTACTGAATTTGTTTAATAGTTCTAACAGTTTTTTGGCAATATTCTTAGAGTTTTTAGTACATAAGATCATGTCATCTACAAACAGAGACAATTTTACCTTTTCCTATTTAATTTGGATGCCTTTTATTTCTTTCCCTTACATAATTTCTCTAGCTAGGATTTTAAGGATTATATCATACAGAAGTAGCAAGATTGGGCATCCTTGTCTTATTCCTGATCTCAGAGGAAATATTTTCATGTTTTCAGCATGAAGTATGACATTAGTTGTGAGATTGTCATATATGGCCTTTATTGTGTTGATGGGCATGCTTTTCATACCTAATTTGTTGAGAGGTGTTTTTTTTTTATTATGAAAGAATGTTAAATTTTTTCAATTTTTTTCTGCATTTATTGTGAGGATCATTTGATTTTTATTCTTCATTCTTTCAATCTCATATGCCACATTTATTGACTTATGTAAATGTTAAATCTTACTTGCAACCCAGGGATAAATCTCCCCGGATCATAGTACATGAGCACTTTAATGTGCTGTTTGATTAAGTTTGCTAATATTTTGTTGAGAATTTTTGCATCTATGTTCATCAGGACATTGGGCCTATAATTAATTATCTTTTCTAGTAGTGTCCTTATCTGATTTTGTGATGCTAGCCTTGTAAAATAAGTGTGGAAGTATTCCCTTCTCTTCAACTTTTTGGATAAGCATCTTAAAAACTTCATAAATCAGGAATAAATCAAGGCAGTTACAATTAAAGAATCAGGAACCAGAATGACACCAGAAATTTTTTTTTTACTAGAAGACATGGATAAATGCCTTCCAATAACTGAAGGAAAATGATTTCTAAGTTAGAATTACAAACTCAGTCAAGCTACCAATTAAATATTAATTAGATATTGATATAAATATAAATTAAATATGAATTAAATTTTTAAAAATGAATTTTTTTCTGTAGGATATGCTTCAAAAATATTTGAAGCACCTTTTTTGTAGAAGTTACTAAAAAATATGCTTCACCAAAAATAGACTAAACAAAGACAGAAAGATATAGGATCGAGAAATAGAGGATATAACAAAAAAAGAGTCGTGAAAGGAATTCCCTGTTTTATAGTAAAGATTAATCCACCAGTAGTAAGTATGAGCTGTGGTCACCAGTCCAGACTAGGGCAAAAGTACAGAGGGCTCCAAGAATGGTGCTGCAAGAAAATAACATGTCTTAAGTGTAACCAGATTCACAACTCTGTCTGGAAGTATAAGGGAGAATTATAGGTATGTTGAAAACTAAATAACAGTCTGATATGATTATTAGGCAGTTTAAACAAAACATTTATGATAAATGAAAGACTATCTTCATACACCCTGTGTTCATCTGTGCAAAACATTTACATAGTTATATTAACATAATGATTGAATACAGATTGCACCGGAATTTACAATGTTAATTTACGATGACAGCAGGGTGTGTGCATATGAAGTGTATAGGGAACAAGTGTTACAGAGATAAATGCCCAACTTTTACAGATGGAAGATAATGGAAACATAAATAGTATATAATCAAGAAATAGCACATATTATTAGAAATACAAAAGAATTGAAAGTGATGAAAAACTGGCTTGAATCATGGACAGAGGTGGGGCTGGAGACTGCTGCTTTTGAAACTATGCATGCATCTAACACCCATAAAAATGAAAAAGAATATGGGAAAAGTATGCAGAAAATAGTGTCCTTCAGAATTAGATATTGATGTGAGCTTCCCTGAGGTCAAGGCATGAAGGAAAGAAGTCAGATAAAGGAAAACAGGTCATGTGGTGGGGGCAGAGTTCCAGAGTTTGAGCATAGATCAAGAACATGTGTGTGTGTGTGTGTGTGTGTGTGTGTGTGCACATGCATGCACATGTGCACGTTTAAGAAAAAGAATATATTTTGAATTTAAAAAATGAGAAAAATATAAGAAAATGTAAATTTATTCCAAATGAGATGCTATTCAGATATGCCTTGAAATACACTGATTTTTTTTTAAGCAAATAAACCATTATGATTGGTATCTATGGAAGATGCTGTGCTTTGGAACTCAGACCTGCAGGTAAAAGTAGTGAAATCAGCAGGAGATTCACATTGAAAGTACTCTTGCCCCCTGAAATGGTGTGCAAAATTATGTACATAAGCGTCTGTATCTGTGCATGTGTGAGTGGGGGAGAGAGAGGGAGAGAGAGAGAGAAAGAGAGAGAGAGAGAGAGACAACAGTCAAAAGTTCTAAGGGTCTCATGAAATTTTAAGTATCAAAAGCTTGTTCATTCTTCCTTCGGCATCTGCTTTTTCAGTTGAAACACAGAGGCAATTCTTTTGGAAAGTAAGACACCATATTTCTATCAGTAAAGGGGATGGGAAAGACAGAATCTCCTCCACTCCTCCCCTAGTAAAACGTTTTGGGGCCCTCGACTGTACCACAAACTCACTCACTTTTATTAATTTTTTAAATTTTTTTTTTTAATTTTATTTTATTTTAAGAACACTTGACATGAGATCTCTACCCTCTTAACAAAATTTTAAGTGCCATGCAATACATTATTGTTCACTATAGTTCCCACTGTACAGCAGTATGTTTAAAGAAATGCTATTTCCTTCACCTGGGACACTCTTTATTCTCTTTCTTTCCCCTTTCTGCTTCACCTGGCTGACTCTTACTCACCTTTCCTGGTGTCATGCTTGATATCACTGCCCTAAGCAGATTTTTTTCCACAAGGGAGACACCTTTTCCATTAGGCTTTTCCAATGCATCTGGCATTTCCTCTCGTTGCATACTTCACCATATGTATAGACAATTGTTCTCTGTGTCAATTTGCTGAAAAAGTGAAAATCCCTTCATGGGGGTAAGAGATATGTCTGCCATGCTCAAGGTTATATCTCAAGGATACTGATATTAATTATGTTAAAATAGGGGCAAACATGCTCCTAGTGCCTTTTTTTGCACAAACTAAATAAAATATCTATTTTGAGTAATACAAAGGAACAATGTTCCACTCTATATAAAGGTGTATAGTGATTGCCAACCAGTAAATGTGCATTCATTCATTCATTCATTCAGAGCCAATAAAACAGGGGTCCTCAAACTTTTTAAACAGGGGGCCAGTTCACTGTCCCTCAGACTGTTGGAGGGCTGGACTATAGTTTAAAAAAACAACAACAACAACAACAAAACTATGAATAAATTACTATGCACACTGCATGTATCTTATTTTGAAGTAAAAAAAAACAAACGAGCAAAAACACCCACATGTGGCCCTCGGGCCGTGGTTTGAGGACGCCTGCAATAAAACATAAAGCACATATTGAGCACGTTGAAACCATAAACAATTATTGAACACCTCCTCTGTACCAAACACTTAGATAATTTCTGGGATCCATCAATAATCAAGAAAGGCAGTATCCCTCACATCAGATAACTTACATTATAGTTGCAGAAGCAAATAAGACGAATAAAGTATATTTTATTTGCCATCACTTAACTTGGCTGCAAATAAATTTTATCTGATACAAAACTGTTAAGTTTCTGGAAGAGTAAGAAAACCTACGACATATGCAAAGTTTTCTTATATTGAATCAGTTTCCCCTTGATTAATAAGAACTACTTCCTTCTGAGTGTGTTTAAGATGAACTATAACTTGAAATGCACCTATAGAAGAATGGCTGGGAAACCCTCCTATGGCATCTTTGGGCATGGAAAGAATTCTGCCTGCGTCACTGCTGATTAATTCTTGTCTCAGCTTTCAGCTACCTCACAGTGAGCTAACTGTAACTTTAAATATTGATAACCAAGCTCATATATCACAGAGCTGAGAGAATGACAGTTTCAGTGCATAATGGCTAAAGCTTTCTACAATAATCAGATATTCAATAATTCATGAAAATATATCCCTCCAAATCAAATTGGAAGCTATTTTGTGTAATATATTATTTAAAATTCAATATTATAATGCACAAACTTCTCCTCAGCCAGAGGAGCACCATTTCAAAATGTGATTATGTGTGGACTTTATTTAAAAGTGACAATTTTGCTTTTCATTTGTTTAACGGCTTAAGCGGAGGAGCTGAACTGGAACTAAGTCATCTGACAATGAAACCAGGGCAGCCACAAGCAACTTTGCAAAAGTAACATCAGGACCTAAAAGATGCACATGCATTTGCACGGGAGAGACATGTGTACTGGGGGAAAATATCTTTATTCCTTTATTTATTTATTTATTCATTTATTTTTGAGATGTTGCCAATCTGGTCTCCAACTCCTAGGCTCAAAGGATTCTCCCTTATAGTTGTGATTATAGGCACATGCTACTGTGCCCAGCTTAAAATGCTAATTTTCTGTCTTATAACAACTTGCTCCCAAGTAGTCATCTCCAGATTAACTATACTTTGTCATCACCACAAGATAAATCATGAACTTTTAAGTCTGACAGTCAAGATACCTCCATCCCATCCCAATGTTGCATCAGTCTCAGTTGCTTTCAAAGCCATTGTTGACTATATTTGTTTGGGGCAGATTGGGGGAAAATTATTCTATAAGCACATAATCACTCTTCTGGTTTCATATTGTTTCCTCTTGGAAACACTCTTTCTCTTCTCCCTACCTATCTCATATTTTCTTTCAAAAAATATGTGACACTAAGTGAAGCCTTCTCCAACCTTCCATGATAGAGCTTGGCTTATCTCAGAACACTAATAATGTTAATTATCTACAGCACTCCTATTATTCCACCAGCTACCACTTATTGAGCAGTAATCAAATGTGAGGCCTATGCCAAATGATATATACTAACATTGTTTTGATTAGACATCAGACCACCAATGCTACCCCAGTGAGTTTCAGTGGCATTCAACCATTGTTTAAGTACACAAAGCAGAAAGTACTAAACAGGTGGAAGGTTGTCTGTTTGGTTTAGCATTTCCCTGGTACCTAGAATGGTGCCTGGTCTATATAATCGGGGCTCCATGAATCATATATATTCACGAAACATATTCATGAAACAAATTCATGAATATTCAATTGTGTAAATCTAATGTTGTCTTCTCACCCTGCAGGCAACATGGTTGGAAGAGACCAACCTCATTATATTAAGTGGAAAGAACAAAGCAAGTTATTTAAGGACAAGCACTACATTTGGAGATCTAAGGTCCTATTAATATTTTGGTTCTACAATTTGTAGTTGTGGAACCTTGTACAAAGTTTCTGGCTTTTCTTATTTTAATATTCTCATCTATAGTAAATTCACTCTATTCTATACTAGGAAAACTTTCATGAAGCACCATAGAGTTGTGGTTAAATATGTAGGTTCTAGAGTCTGAAAGCTCAGGGTTAGATGCAGGACCTGCAGGACATTGGGCAAGTTACTTCATGCTCTGTCCCTCAGGTTCCTCATATGGAACATTCGTACACTAGTACCTACACAATGGGTCTGTGAGTTTTACATGGTTTTCTAAGTAGAAACCCCACAGAGCAGTGTCTACTATTAATACATAACAATCTCCAGATAAATCTTAGCTGTCATTGTTATGCACATGTAACTGGCATAAATCCCAACACATAGTAGGTCCTCAGGGAATGCTTTTTTTCTGTTTTATTTCCACCTTCAAAAATTCATTAACTATGTTGGGACTTCATTTGCCTCATTTATTAAATTAGAATAAAAATTGACCTTTCTCCAAATATTAATAGCAGAGCTAACTGGCTGATTTTGTAATAATATTTTCAACTCTAAGATGCCAATAGCATGCATGCAGTCCAGAATTTGTTGGCTGGAAAAGGAAAACATCATCCTTTGTTAAAAAAAAAAAAATGAAGTTCAAATAGAAGGTACAAACTCAAAGCTATACAGAAAAGCAGAGAACAAAATAAAAATCTCTTGCATAGGGTAATTAAAAAGAAATTCATGGGAATTTTGGATTTGAACTGTGTAAATAAGGTATAAGTAATAAGTAAGGTACATAGATAATATATAATAGGTAATAAGTAAGTAATAGGTAAATAAGTATAGGAATAATGGAAAAAATAGAATTATAAAAAAAAAGAAGCTACTTCAAATAGATTTCTGCCATAATTTCACCCAATACTGACTGGGTTAGATAACTTGATTAAAGATTGCAATATTTTCTGTCTGTAAGCAGAGTAAATAATATAGAGAAAGAATTCAATATGAACATCATCATCATATATTCTGATTTTGGTTGTCTATTATGATCTAATATTATAATAGTGCCTTCATTATTTTTATTAGTTTATATATTTTGTGTTAAATATAATCTTCTCCATTCAGAGATTAAGGAAAAAGGGGTTCAGCAAGATCATGTCATTCAATCAGGGCCCCCTCTCAGAGATGGAGCTCACACATGAACCTAGCTCGTGATCTAACCTCACGGCTTCCCTCTCTAGGATTTTGGCTTCGTTGTTCAAAATGATAATGAGTTTAATGGATTAAAAACATTATGAAACAGGACCTCCTCTTCTCCACAAGACTCCATTAATATAATGAAAATATGCAAGTTATTAATTTTAAACCAGCTAAACAACAGTAGCCACATTCTTTCTCCTACCAGGGAATTTCAGCTTACAGAGATTAAACTGGACCAGCACTGCAGATATCTATACTAGAAAAAGACAAAAAAAATAAAAATAAAAACTAGCATCCAAGGTAAAGGAGGGTGCTGCTGGCTGCACCCCAGGATGTTGAAATGGTATAGATAACAGTATATCCACAGAAAACCAAGCAATTTCAGCCCTAAACATAGACATTATTATGAACTACCCATTCATACCCATTTGATGTGATTTAAAAGCCACAGATTTGTTTTTTCCTCTAGCCTGGCACAAAGTGTAAAATTCTGAATAATTTCTTTTCTTCCTCCCATCTTTTCTTCATCCATGCCTTTATTATCCAGATATTTCTTGAGCACTGTCCAAAGAAAAACATTATATCCAGTCTTTTAAACCATAAATGATTGGCAAGAAAGACACGGTTGCTGCCTTCGTTGAACTTATGGTCTACTAGGTAAGACAGACAATTAAGGAAGAAATTGCAATACATGCACTATAATACAGTGCTCATGTAAAAGCACTTACATGCCACTTGAAAGTAAGCTGAGACCTGAAGGATAAATAGAAGATAACCTGATAAAGTATGCATGTGTGTATGTGTGTGTGTGTGTGTGTGTGTGTGTGTGTGTGTGTGTGTGTGTCCGGGTTTTGGTGGGATGAGGGAGTATAAGACCACATGTTCTGGAAGGAAAAAATATCCTGTGCAAAGACTTGGCAGTAAGAGCTCCAAGTTTTTTAATACTTTATTTTATTTTTAATTAACAAATAATTGTCACATATACTACATGTATAGTAATTCTGAGCAGGATATACCTAGTATGGGTCAGCTGGGGTCAAGTCCAGAAAGGAGGCTAAAGAGGAAGCAGGGATGAGAGTAGGCTGCAGTAAGGAGTGTCCACCTCACTCAGAGGGCAGTAAGAGCCACCGAAAGTTGTAGGAAAGGGAGGGATGTGGCCATATCTGTGTATGAAAACTATCCTTGTAGCTGCAGGTGGAAGAGAAGAGAGGATCCATTACAGAAGCAAGACTGGATTAAGTGATCAAATGCCTTGGTGAGATGTAACATATACAAGATGCTATTTCTTAAGATATCTCCCTGAGGGGATTAGGGACATTTAATTTGGAAAATAGAAATCTCAAGTGGGCCCAAAGGCTCTCTTTCAATACCTATTATTATGCCTCTGGCTGAGAGATGGAGGTATTTCTGCTGGGACCAAAAAATACAATTAGAACCATTGGACAGAAGTCATAGGAAAGGTTACTCTAGCAATAATCTTTTTATTGAGCAAACTAATGGATTTCTTCAGGTCATCATCTGACTCTTCTAGTGGCCACCTTGCCTCTTTGCCTTGCCATTGTTCCCAGCTGTCAAAATAACTCTATGCAAAAGAACCAGACATCCACCTAAATCTTCTCTTATCTCATGGCTGCAAGACCATGTCTTAGCAGATGCACAAACCACTGCCCTGAATTTTCTACCTGGTAGTGAATAAAGCAGCTTCTTCTGCCAAGGGTGAACAAGGAGGGGCCAGAAATCTCCTTTCAGATGTTCAAGATGACCAACACTTCCTGTGGTGGGAGGTGACAAACACGCTGGGCGTTTCCCATAAAGCCATCATGGCTCAATAAGCTATTTACGAGAGCCATCCCTGAAGATTCCTTCCTGCCCATTCACCAGGTCTTCACACTATCTTTATCTTCAAAACTGGAGATTACCCAGGGTCTCTAGAAAATTACATGCACTTTTACTTGAAATGATTACTTACTCTCTTAATCTGCTCAGGCTATCATTACAAAATACCACAGGCTGGATGACTAAAACAACAGATATTTATTTTCTCACAGTTCTGGAGACCATAAGTCCAAGATCAGGGTGCCTGCCAATTCAGTTCCTGGTGACAGCTTTCTTCCTGGATTGCAGATGGCCACTTTCACACTATGTCCTCACGTGGCCTTTCCTCAATGCTTGCCTGTAGGATGGGATCAGGGTGGGAGAGTGAGAGAAGAGAGACAGACAGATATAGAAAGCACCCTCTATTGTGTCTTATGAAGATACTAATCTTGTTGAATAGGAGACCCACCCTTATAAGCTCATTTAACCTTAATTACCTCCTATTTCAAATACAGCCACACTGGGGATTAGGATCTCAACATATAAATTTTGGAGGCACATGTACATTCAGTCCATAACATCTACCTTTATTGAAGATGCCTCAAGGTCCAACCTCATTATCCTGGAAAGACATGTTTGTTCATATGGAAACATAGAAATCATGTGTGTTCACTATCAAAAGTGTCTGTTCCATCATAATGTGGATATTTTGTTCTAGACATCATTAATTTCATTCTTTTCCCATTAATTTCCACTCTTCACATTTCAAAAACAGATTCTTCTGTACCCCCAAATTCCTCTTGAATGTCCATCTCACCTTCTTTTCTAACAGATCCTTTACACAGCCCTTTGCTCTCAAATGTAGTCTCTTCTTTCTTCCACAGGTATTTCAGAGAGGACTTTGGTGTGGATAAATGTCCTCTTACCTCCCCATTCCAATTACAACCTCCTCCACCCCTTTCTTTCCTCTCTCCAAGTTGGTTTTTTTAAGGCAAATTATCAGACACCTTGCTGCCAGGGTCAGCTTCACAGTTGTACCAATCATGTAGTCACACAGGGTCCTGTGCTTAGAAGAGCACCATACTTGGTTTTATGTTCTGCTTCTTACTTTCTTGAAATTTTTTAATTTTTTTGAACAGGAGGCTCCACATTTTGATTGTGTACTAGGCCCTGCAAATTATGGAACTGGACCTACTTGTTGCTCTCATCTGTTGCCACTCAACCGTATTCATTGACGTTTTAGCGCATAGCTCCCTGCTTTTCCCTGTGCTTATTACTTTCACTATTTTGGATAACTTCAGCATCTACAGAGATTGACCCATCTTTAACTTCCTTGGCTTCTACAATCTTCTCTTCCACCCTTTTGTGACCCCACAACAAGAAAAGAACCAGAGTTCTCACCTTCCATCATTTTAGTTTACTTATTCTAGTTATTCTTAGACCTCATCACTACTTCCAATTCATTCACTATACTGCTGAAATTTTTAAAAGTATGTAGCACTTAATAACTACAAATGAATATATATATATAATACAAAAAGTTATTAATCATAATAAAATGAATCTCTGGAACAATTCACCTGACTTAAAACATAAAACACTTCTAAAATCACTAAAGTTAACTCTATGTTCTGTCTTGAACCCATTTCCTCCTTTCTTCTCCTTCGCTGTAAAGTAATCATTGTCCTGAATTGTATCCTCTGTTGCCTTATTTTTTGTACTTTTACTATACATGTGTATATTAAACATGCTATCATACTCTGTAAATTTTTGCAAGTTCTTTACCATTCAACATCATGTTTCTAAAATTCAGTTATGTCCTTATTAATCAATACATTAATGATAGTTGATCTTAGGTACATATGTGGGACTGGAATGTCTGGATAGCAGGATTCAGGATGGTTCAACTTTACAAGACAATGTCAAACTGTCTCTTAACGAGCTTATACTATTTTGCATTTCCACCTAAACTATGTAAGTATTCTCATTGATCTACATTCTTTCTGATACTAAAATAACAGGTATAAAATTGTCTCCTTGTTGTCATTATTCTGCAATTCCTGATTACTGAGAGTAGACATCTTTATGTACATTTATTTTACAGTTTTTTCACTCTTTTGTGAAATGCTTGATCAAGTTTTTGCCAATTATTCTATTGAGTTGTTTGTCTTCTTGCTTAATGATTTATGGGATACTTTATGTATTCAGGATATTAATTCTTCAGCAGATATCTTCTTCCAGTTTTTGACTTTCCACTTAACTTTATGGGATTTTTTTTTTTTTTTTGGTAAATAGGAACTCTTCATTTAATGTGGTCTACTGATCAGTCTTGTCTTTTAAGGAAAGCCGATTAGGTCTTGTATAATGTGCTACTCCCTAAGCAGTCACAAAGATATTCATGTACAATTTCTTATGAAAGATTTGAAGGTTTTCCTTTCATATTTAAAGCTTTGATTCATCTGAGATTAATTTTTGAAAATCGGGCTTATTGAAGTATGATTTAGTACAGTAAAATGAGAATAGTATATGCATAATGTGTATAGTTGTATGGACTTTGACAAATTTATATGGTTTTATTATTACCATCACAACCAAAGATATAGAATATTTTAATTGATGAGCATGAGGGCTATTTCTAGTTTTTGATAATAATGAATAAAATTGCTGTGAACATTTGTCTATACATCTTTCTGTGAGCATATGTCTTTATTACTCTGGGGTAAATGCATTGCTAGGTCATATGGTAAGTATATATTTAATTTTAAAAATTGCCAAAATACTTTTTTAAAGTATTTGTGCCCATAAGCAATACATAAGAGTAACTCCTCATCCTCCCTAGTGCCGGATATTGTCCATTTGTATGTATTTTAGACATTTTAATAGGTGTACAGTAGTGGCGCATTGTGATCTCAATTGAATTTTCCTAATGACTGAAGAGGTTTAGCATATTTTTATGAGCTTACTTATCATCTGTGTCTCTTCTTTGTTAAAATAACACTTCAAATTCTTTGTCTAGTATTTCTTTAATTGGGTTGCTTATATTATTACTGAATTGAAAGAGTTCTTTACATATTCAGAATAATAGTCTCTTATTAGATTATGTGTACTGAAAATCTTCCTTTGGTCAATTAATCTAAGACTTGAGTTTTTATTTACCTAACAGTGCCTTTGGAAAAGCTAATGTTTGAAATTTTGCTTGAGTTCAATTTCTATTTTTTTTCTTTTATGTTCATACTTTTAGTTTCATCCTACCTAAAAAATTTTTTGCCTAACCCAAGATCTCAAAGATTGTTCTCTTAGATTTTTTCAGAAGTTTCTTTTTTTTTTTTAATTTTAGGTTTTATATTTAGGTCTATGATCAATCTTGAGTTATTTTTTAACATAAGTAAGGTATAGGCTTAGGTTAATTTGTTCTTGTTTTGTTTTATGTGTGTGGATATCCAATTTTTCTAGAATAAGTTGAGGAAAATACTATTCTTTCTTCATTAAATTGTCTCTGAAATTTTGTTGTTTATGAATTTAACTTATATATACATGAGTCTGTTTCTGGACTTTCTAGTTGTATTATACTGGCCCATGTGCCTGTCCCTTCACCAGTGCCATCCTTTCTTGATTAAATAGCTAAAGCTTAAGTTTTTAAAACAGGTACATCTTAAAATTAGGCACTTTGAGTCTACCAACCATGTTCTTTCAAAAAAAAATGTTGTGTTAAGTACAGTGTTTATCTATAGAAATTTTAGATTCATTTTG
This sequence comes from Microcebus murinus, assembly GCF_040939455.1. Taxonomy (NCBI): domain Eukaryota; kingdom Metazoa; phylum Chordata; class Mammalia; order Primates; family Cheirogaleidae; genus Microcebus; species Microcebus murinus. The sequence goes on along the minus strand of NC_134115.1, from coordinate 78,395,539 downwards.
TGAATTTCTACCAAAAATCTTGCTGTAATCTATATTGGGATTGCACTGAAACTAAACACCAATTTTGAGAGGATCTTAACAATATATAGTATTCTAATCCATGAACACAATATGGTTCTTGATTTATTTTTATTTTCTTTCTTTTTCTTGATTATTTTATTGCCTTTCCTCATATATAATCTTAGGGAGTCCATTAATCAGAGTTCAACCAAAGAAGCAGAACCCATAGGAGATACATATTATAATAACATACTCATTGTAAGAAATCAGTTTACACAATTGTGGGGACTTGCTAGGAAAGTCTAATCTGTAGGGCAGGATACCAAGAAGGTCAAAAGTTTCAAGGAGGGAAGGCTGAAACCCCAGTGCATGAGCTGAAACAGCTGTCCACAGGAGGAATTCCTTATTCAGACAGGCCTCAGCTCTGCTTTTAAGGCCTTTCAGCTGATTAAATAATGTCCACCTGGATTATCTACAATCTGCATCCTAAATTGACAGTTTAAAAACATAGAGACCTTAGTGTTGAAAAGTCAACTGTATCTGTATCCTAAATAACATAATATTGTCACTAACTGCATTTCCATCAGCAAAAATAAGATTAAAGGTGATGCCTGTACACTCTTGTATACTCACCAGTTTTAGTGACTTCAAGTAGAAATCCACAAAATTGGGAAAGATAGATATAGAACAATCACAAGACCTTGCAGATAATGGAGGACCATGCACTATGTTAAGGAACATAAACATAAGGACTACTTGCTTGTGGATGTATACACATGCAATTAAGTTTAAGGCATAGGTTGGAAGTCAACCCATAGTCGTTCATTGTTTTTTTCTTTTTTTTTTTTTTTTTGTAGCTTATTACCAAAGAAACAAGTGGACACTTGCAAAAGACAGTAATTGCTCAACTTCTAAATCTACCTCTGGGACCATAAACTTGTACCATGATGAAAAAAGTGGTAAAAATTGCTAGTGTCCAAGAACATACTTTCCAATTTTCATTTCATATATGATGAAAAGGAATATTAGAAAAGAAAGAATTATTCAGAGGGGAAGGCCTTAGGTTATGAAGAACATTGGACAAATGATGCTTCTCAAAGAGCAAAACCAGGGTCCAAAACAGAATGTTACTTCACTGTCAGGGGAGGGCATGTTTCCAATTCCTGACAACTACAATTTCATTTTTGCTGTGGAATAATGACTGTTTTGTGTTTTATATTTTTTTCCATTTTCAGAATTTGGCTTTTATGATAGGACCAACACCCTGCTCCTACTTAATCATTGTATATTTGTTGTGTGAGTGGAGGGTAGATATTTTCGTATTCATTAGTAGGTTCTTAGACTCTCAGAAGCTACACTGAAACAGGGCTGGGTATGACTTAAACATTCTCCCACAGGCAGACGGTGATTATGTAGAGTGTGCTCAGTCACCTTTATGGATAGAAGAGCACAATGGAAAAGAACACAAATTTTCCCTCAGAATACATTCCCACTTTCTTACTATTATTATGATTTCCTCTCCTTGCCATGTTTTAGCTGGGTACACAGCTGTCCTTCACAAAATTTCATTTCCTAACCTCATTTACGCTTATGTGTTCCCAAGTGAATAAGTTTGAAATAATGGAATGTGATTGGAAATCATTTGTAAAACTTCTAGGTCACCTTTTAAAACATGAAGCTGTTTACCCTGACCTCCTGTACCTTCCCAGTGGCAGGGAAATGACAATGATGTGAGCCCTGGATCAGGAGATAAAATCTATATTTTGAGAAAAGCAAGCTCAATAAACCCATCTGGGTCCAAAATAACTTTACAGGAAAGAATCACCCTGTAATCTCTGGACTATGAAGTCAGAGAGAAATAAACTTTATGTGATTTAAACAACTGGGGAAAGAGGAGTTACTTTTTGATAAATACTAAGTAGGTCCTATCAGACCAATCCTCTCACGAATGACAACTATAAACTCAGATAAATTGTAAATAAAAATCATTACATACAGAGACTGCTGAATGAACCAAAGCAGACAGATACTACAGAAGTTCAAATCTTAGGATAAAGAAATGACAGTGGAAGAGTTTCATGTTGTGATGGGTTTTAGCTTAGAGATTGCCCCTGAATGTCACTTCATGGGGAGGCTAAGATTTGAATAGAAACCCATAGATTGATTGGCTTGAAGAACCATAGAGCAGAGCTGGGGCCACCATAGATTTGGACAGTGTAGAGAGAAACCCCAGATAGGAAAGAGTCAGAGAAGGAGAGCCATGGATTCTGTGCATGAAATTTTCCATAATAGCCAGTTGACCCCTAAACTATGCACGTATTGAACAGCATCCCAGCAGCCTGATTAAAGATCTAAGCTGGGATGTCAGAGTTTAGTGTTTGAGTTCAGACAAATCAACTTCCTGCTTAAACATAAGAATATCAATAACAAAAATCAATGCTTTTTAAATAAATGTAAGCTAATCCAGAGTCTTTACAACATGTTATTGAAACATTCAAGATCCATTCTAAAATTGCTAGACATAGGAAGAGAAAGGAGAATGTGACTCATATTCAAGAAACAAGGCAATTCATGGAGACCAACCTTGAATAACTACTGTAACTCTGTTCAAGGGCATAAAATAAAATATTCTAATAATGAATAAAACAAATAGAACATTTCAACAGGGAGACAGAAGCCACAAAAAGTTGCAAGTGGAAATTTTGTGATTAAAAATGACAAAATCTGAAATAACTTTTTAAAAAAATGAGAAATCGCACAAACAGATTTAAGATAACAGAAGGAGTCAATAAACTAGAAGACTAATAGGTAGCATCCAGTGTGAAAATTAAAACAACAACAACAAAAAAAAGATTGAGAATCTCAGGGTCAGAGTCTTGGTGTCCTCTGGGGCAATATCTAATGCTCCAACATAAATATAAGTAGAGTTGCAGAAGATGAGGCGAGAAAATAGGGCGCAAAAGTATACTAAGGTATAATAGTTTAATTTTTTCAAAATTTTTGATTCAAATTGATTGATTTAATTCAAATTGATTGAATGGTAGGCAGCATAAATGTAAAGAAAGCCATGTTTAGGAATGATATATTGACTATGATAAAAATAAAAATTAAATTGAAAATCTTAAAGGCAATAAGAAATTGCCACACATGGTACATACAGGAACAAAATTTTGAATGATTGCTGACTTCTCATCAGAAACAATAAAATGGCATTTTTTAAAGTATTGAAAGAAAACAACAACCTCTAAAACTTATAATTATATATTCCCCCAAAATTGTGTCAAGAATTAAAGTGACATAAAAATTTTTTCAGATAGAATAAAGCTAAGAAAATTTGATGTCAGCAGATATACACTACAAAGAAGCCTAAAGGAAGTTTTTCAGTTTGAAAGGAGACAATATCAGATGTAAATTTGAATTTTTAGGAGGAACAAATAGCAGTAGTAATGATATGGGTAATTACAAAGTACTATTTTTATCTTAATTTCTTTAAATATGAAACTTTAAAACATTGTAATGAGTAATTTATAACTTGTAAAACATATGCATGTAAGAACTATGTGGATGGCTGGAGGAAAGTTGAAAGAACTGAAATTATTTCAAGTTTCTCATATTTTACTTGCAGTAGTACAATGATAACTTTAAAAGTGAAAAACGTTAAAAGTGAAACCTTCAAGTGAAAATTTAAGAATGTATGTTGTAATCTCTAGCACCATGCGTACGTTTTCCAGCACTGCTGCAGCAAAGTACTACAAACTGAGTAGCTTAAAGCAACAGAAATGCATTGCCTCACAACTCTGGAAGCTAGAAGTCAGAAATCAAGGTAAGAGAAGAATCCTTCCTTGCCTCTTTCAGATCTTGATATCTTCAGGTATTCCTTGGCTTGTAGATGACATTCTCTCTATGTCTTCACACCATCTTCCCTCTGTGCATGTCTCTCTCAGAACCCAAATTAGCCCTTTTATAAGGACACCAGTCATATTAGATTAGGGCCCCTCCTAATGACCTCGTCTTAATTTGATCATCTGCAAAGACTCTTATTACCAAATCAAGGTCACATTCATAGGTACTTGGATTAGGACTCAACATCTTTTTACAGTACCCAATTCATCACATAAGAAGCAACTAGTAAAAAATAATGCAAAGTGGTATTCATGAGTGCCAATTTATCTTTTAAATCATGGTATTTTAGGAGCTTCTTCACACATGTTCACTGAATAATACAGTTACTATTATCCTTATTTTACTGATCTAAACTCTGAGATTTTGGCAAATTGAATAGCCTGCTCAAAGTCTCATATACAGTAGGTTGTTTACCTTCTTTGTAATTTCAAAACATGCATATTAATCACTACATTAGATTCTTTAGCCTCACTGAGATTATGTGCAGTTTGCTCAAGGTCACAGCACTGGCTATGGCCAAACTAAAATTAGAGTGCAGGAATTTGGATTCTTGGGCCAGAGTTCTTTTCACAATAGCAGTCTGCTTTTGCACTCTCTCTCTCTCCCTCAGTTAGCAGAGACTTGTAACAGTAGATGTCCACAGGGAGCTCATGCTTAATGAAGTTGATTAATTTTTCAAAGAAGGTGACAGTCTCCACAGATATAATTCACTTGGACTTCTGGTAGACTTTTGATACAATGCACATCAAAGGCTAATCCATAAGGTTAATGCAGAGGGAATTGGTGGAGAAATAGTCAATTGAATAAACACTTCACAATGGGTTTAGTAATAGAGGGCAAAAGGTCTATGGAAAGTGGCCTTGGCTTGGGTCAAAAAGATTAATCAATGCCAAGCTTAATCTACCTTATGCATCAGTTACCTGGGAATGTTAAAATTGTGCCCTGTTTATATATATATATATATATATATATATATATATATATATATATATATATATACAAAAAGCTTTTGTTGGGGACAATCAATAGGTCTTCTAGGAAATCTCAGAAAATCATATGGAATTTGGGACATTAAAGAAGGCCAATCAGCAATTAGTCTGTGGTTAATTGAGAGATATTCATAGAACAACCATACGTCTCATTTTGCCTGTGATGGTCCTGGTTTATGCAGGTTGTCCTGCATAATTATAAATAGAAATCCCTTTCATCCTGATTTTAGCAACGAATTACATGGTTACCCTATTAATTGAGTACTTACTATGCACCAGACATTGTGTAAACTATTTGCTGAGGATTTGAAAATAGAAGACAAATTCAATGTCAGTAACCACAGCATGCTGTCACACATCAAGATAGAAATCAAGAAACAGGAAACTTTATATTTGGATCCAACTTGTCACCTCTTCTTGTGACAGGTTTGTCCTTTATTAAATGAATAGATGGAATTAAATCACAAAAGAGACCTATGATTTTCTTTTCATGACAATCTACATCTTCTCAGTTCCCCTCAAATGCCTCACACGTTGCCAGTCTGTGATTTTTTTTTTCATGCTAAGAACATTTTCTCTTCTCTCCAAATTGTGCCCTTGTGAAGGTTATACTTACATCTCATCTCATCCATGAAAACCTTCTACTTTCTCATCTTAACTCAATGGTATCTTCTTTCAAGTCAAAGTGTATTCAATGATGTATCTCACAATCTTCACTTGAAGTATCAGGAAAGAGCTGCAGCCAGACTTGAGCTCTAATTGCTCTAATTGTGTAAACACTTATCTTTAAGTGAATCACTGAATTTTTTTCTGGGGAAAGGTCTTACTACCCTGCCCAAGGATGAGAATATTGTTTAAAAATAGCTGACTAAAATTTATCAAGTCCTGTATGAAAAACTCTTGCTACACATACTGCAGATACTATTTTATTTATCCTTATAATAAAGTCTATGATATATAGGATAGCTTGGATCCCTTTTTTTTTTTTAACATATTGAGGAATGGAGGCTCAAAGACAGTAATGTGACTAAGATTCCTTAGTTACTAAGTAATAAGTAGGAAACCAGAATCTAAATTTAAGCACCTGCTCTAAATCATGATACAATATTGATTTTAAATGGTCTTATTTTCTTAAAGGGAATACACACCATTTCCTCTTAAGGGAGGCAATGTCTACGATGGCCTATGGAAATGAAGCCCCCTATATTTTCTAGTATGATTATCAAAGAGAACTATTCATTTATTTGACATTTTCCTAAACTTCACAAGAAGAGATCAAGTGAATGTGAAATCTAGAATGAGAACCCAAAAGGATTATTAGGCAACGTGACAGGAGGAAAAACTTATCTGTGTCATATGATTCTATTATCCCAGTCTTTTTAAAGGTAAGTTTCAAGAGGACTGATTCCTAATTTTGGCTCTCTACCTAATTTATGTACTTCCTAAAACCTGGCTCTTCCCTTTTCCAATTTCTCAATGTTTAAGTGTAGGATATAATCCAGATCATCTCACAACTCTAAAGATCTAGAATTCTGTGATCATATGCTTTCTGCCGAGAGAACAGAGGAGTAACTTTGACAAATAAAATGCATTATTTGGTTATTATCAGAAATGTACTCATTTTCCCTGTCAGTTACAAGAACATTGCCATTCATTTCTGCAGGACCACCCAGACTTTAGCGTACCTGGAGCCATAATCTCTGACTCATTAATCCTATTGGGGCGTCCTGCTGTTCTTATTTTCCTTCTTAATGGACAACCACTTTCCATCAAAGGACATGATGTTTTTGGAAAGAATAACTAATGGAGAATGGCAAAGAGACAGTCTGTGGTCTGGACATTCATAGGATAATCACACGTCCATGATAAAGCATGATGTTTCTCAAAGATTCAGACCCTCAAGGTTATGGTAAAATTAGCCCATAAGACCAATCATAAATCAAATAAAGGCAGGATTATGAGGAAATGTAGGAGTATGCCAGTCCCCTTTTCTAACTACTAATTTTCCTTTGTGACATAGTGTGTAGTCACTACACTTAAGCTGAATGTCTCTAGTCATGGACACAGAGAATTTGATGCTTGGGCATCATTGGTTGTTGGACTTTTCCTTTGCAGCTCTTGTATAATACCTTGTGTTGTGAATTTTCATTTTAAAAAGAGGATTATTAATTTATATTAGGTTTATGTAAGCCGGATTCAACCTCTGATACCCCTTGTGATGGTTAATTTTATGTGTCAACTTAACTAGGCTAAGGGATGCCCAGAAAACTGGCAAAACATTATTTCTGGGTGTATTTCTGATGGTATTTCTGATTCAGTTAGTAGACTGAGCAAAGATCTGCCTTCAGCAGTGTGGGCACATATCATCCAGTCCATTCAGATAGAACAAAAAGTTGAAGGAAGGGTGAAACCTCAATCTCTCTTTGATAAGCTACGACATCCATCTTCTCCTGCCCTCAGACATCAGAAATTCTGGGTTTTGGACCATTGATTGCTGGTATTTATACCATCAGTTCCCCTGGTTCTCATTCCTTCAGACTGGGACCAAATTGCATCACTAGCTTTCCTTGTTCTTTAGCTATGGATAGCATATTGTGAGACTTCTTGGCCTCCATTTTAGGTAAGCCAATTGCATAACAGATTTCTCTTTATCTCTATCTATCTATCTATCTATCTATCTATCTATCTATCTATCTATTGTTTTGTCTCCGATTTGTTCTATTCCTCTGGAAAACATTCACTAATACACTTCTTTAGTTCCCTTTTTATTTTGGCTACTAGGAAACTCAGTTCTGAATTTTAAATTCAATTTTTATTCCTATACTTAGCCGATTTAACAGCTTAAATAGAAAAAAATTCCAAATTATAGTGAGTTCGTGGTTTAACAGGTTAAAAATTTTTACATTTAAGTAGAAGCTGTCAGGAGGTAAGTTGTCCAGAACTGGCACGGGAAATCCACAAAGTTCTCAGTAATTCTGCTTCCTCCAGCTCACCATTCTGTCGTGCCTAGTTTGTGGCAGAATAAGTCCTAAGCCCCATAGACCAGAAGACTGTTAGAGTTCTAACATTACATCTGTGTTTCAGGAGGTAAAAGTAAGAAAGCGCAAAATAGACGTTGGGGTAGGCAACCATAAGTTTCTGCCATGGATCGCTCTTGGAGTTATCTTTTAAGTTATAACACACACACACACGCACGTGTGCACGCAAGCACACGCATACACACAGGAATAGTGCAGTTTGCTTTCCCTCCCTTTGCTCTTCCTTCCCAAACAAATTTGAAATGTGCTCACTTTATGTGAAATGTGCACACTCAGAGCCCAGAGTGTGGGACAGCGTAAGAACTAAAATATATGTATCATCATTGAGAATAATGGTATTACAGATGGCTGAGAATCAGTTTTCTGAGTTGTTTCTTGGCTTTCCTATTGTAGAAGCGTAGAAAGGGTACAGCTAGTGTGGTTCAGTAGGCCTTTTAATTTCCTCATATCTCCCATAGGAGGCAGTTGTTTGTTGCATCTCATTTCTCTAACTACCTACCCAATAGGACCTATGGTAAAGAATATAGTTGTTACTTGTAGTCAGTTGTATTTGGAAACTCTGAACTCAACTATGTTCTTCCTTTTTATTGTAAATAAAACTGAGGCCTAGAAAGTTGAGGTGCTCTGCCTATGTCACTCATTATACCTTAGCATAAGAATGTAGGGTTAAGAGAGCTACTTGACCCTACAATCTGAGGTCAAATTTGCTTTCTTCCACTTACTAGCTATGTGGGCAAACCATTTAAGTTCTATGTTGTCTATTTTTCTCCTCTGTAAAATCCCAATTTAAATAGTACTAATCTCAAAAAGTATTTGGTGGAAATGAAATGAGATGATGTATGCAAAATATTTAGCAGAAAATTTGGCCTAAAGTTAGTGCTTAATAAGTATTATCTAAATTAAGGAATGACAGAGGCTGGTAAATAATTTGTCAATGAATACATATATACAATGAGCGAGATGGACTTTGTCCTGAGTTTAGAGAAGACCAATCACTGCAGACCTGGGTCATGTGGGGAAGCATTTGCAGAGGAGTCTGCATGATTTCTCTGACCAAGCATGCTTGCTTAGTAACATTTTTAAAAAACTGCTGTCCAAGCTGTTAGCTGGAATTGAAAGATACGGTGATGGTTAGAGGGCCTATTTAGTAAGAGCAGAAAAATGCACTGAAAGTGAATCATTTGTCTGGACACAGAAGGCTGAGTCAGTGAGAATGGACTGTCACGTAGGCAGGTTGAGCTAAAGCCAAAAACACTGGGCAATGATTGCTCCGAGGGACGATTTCAAACCAGGCGTTGAGATTCTCTTTATGCCCCCATTTACTCCCAAGTTCAGAGTTTCTCAATTAGCCCCCAAGTTAGAATTCCAGGAAGAGCAGCACAGACTGGTAAAAGAAGGAAAAGAAAGCCAGCTTGCCCTCCACTGAATTACTGATGGCACCCTGGGCTTTTTGTCCAAGTCTTGCATGGTGGAGGGAAAATGCTGATTCAATATAAGAAACAATGTGCCAAAACTCATGACTCCCCTTCAGTGACAGAGAGTGCTTTCCTCCAAAGACGTGAGTTCTTCAAAGTCATAAGGTTTCAAACAGATGCTGCCCAAGGACACCCAAGACAAATTATAGAGACAATTTTTTCATTAAAGACAGAGCCTATTTTCATGACCTTCAACTCAAGAACTTCATCTTTGTATGTTTTGAGCTAAATTAAAAGCCATCATGCAAATATTTTCTTTCCTAACTGAAACATGCAAAAATTATAGCTTATGTCAAGGTAAAAACAGTAACAATAATAACCAATCAATAAATAGTTACTAAGTACTACTCCAAAGTAAACAATATCCTAAGTATACAGAGGATAAAGAGTTGCATTAAGTATAGTCACTGTCTTAGTAACTGTAAGCAGTGAGGGTGGGTGGGGAGAGTATTTTTCCATTATTAGAATAGTCATTTTTTTCTTTCTATTCAAAGGCAAAGTATCATTTGTTAGCAACTATGTTCTAGGCTCTCGTACAGTCTCTAGGCATACAAAAATGAATAAAGTCAGGTTTTAGTCTCAAGGAGGAAGGTTAGCTACTACAGATTTGGGAGGTCAAGAACTGTTTCTTAGAGGATAGATATTCCAGTAAGGAAATAGGAGTAGAAGAGGACTTTTTCTCATTCAGTGTATGTCATGGTCAAAAAGGTAGGGGAAAGATGGCTAGCATCCATAAGAATCCGCAGAAAGTTCAAATCTCAATAAAGTGAGGGAGGAGAAGTGATGAGGTTAATGAAATGGGAAGTTTGCTTTATCATATGTAATGGGTGTTGTTGGCATCAAATTCAGGTCCCTGTTATCTGGCTGATTTACCCAGTCTCCAGGTGTTGTGTTGGCTACTAATGACTCACAGGTTTACTTTCCTCAGACAATAGAAGTTACTCTGCCTGAAGAAACCTAGGAAGTCACACCTGCCCCCAGGTCTGCTTGAAGACAAAGACTAGCTGTGAAAATAAAAAGGCTGGCACTCTAACCATAATGTGAAACTAGCTGTGAGATGCAATTCATGCTCCTAAGATCTGCTGGAAACAGGTTGAAGTTCGACCCCCACTGAAAAGACATCTTTATTTGACTACATCTTGTGCCTTTTCCTTTTCCCCACACTCCTTCATAGATTTCTTCTATGACATCTCCCTCAATAAACAACTTGTATTTCAATTCCCAACTCAAGCTCAGCTTTTAGGAAACCAACCTAAGGCACTACTAACCACATTTTTTTTGTTCTTTTCTTTCTTGAATCCAGTTATTTACTACATTATTTACTACATTAGTTTATATGTGTTGTTTGAAATAAAATATATTCAACTTGGACTCATTGATTTAGGTGTGCATATCATAATGTTCTCATCATACAGACACAGCACTTATTTGATTTAATTGTATCTATCTTAAAGAAAAAAGATGGATTCTTATTGTCTTAATAACATGTATACTGAAATTTTTCTTTAAAATCTTCTGGTATTAATGATTTTTTAAGTTCTTACAACTACTCATTCCAACAAAAAATATATCATATTAACTTAAAATCAACATCGCTTCTCTTCCTATCTATTAAACAGACGAGGAAACCAGGAATGCTTCAAGGTTAAAAGTTTTGCCACAGAGTCATGGAACCCAAGCTATAATCAGAGTCTCTGGATTCTCAGTCCTACACAGCTTCCATTACCTGAGCATAGAGGAAGATAACAAATATCTATGATGCCAACTCTTTATTTGTTTTCATTTTTTTTTCATCACGTGTTTCCAATGAGAAAACATTTTGACCCCCACTTGTCTATTCCAGCAAATCAAATACTTTGGATCTATCCACCCTAGAGACATCATGGAAGACCAAGAGGCAAAACTAATTCAAAAGCCCAATTTCTATGGGCAGTTATCACAATGCAAAGGACCCCTTGGAGTAGAAAAAATATCCCATGATGAATCTATGTTCAAACCTACATCCAATGGAAACCTTGAGGAGACTTAAGGATTTCTGGCATTTAACAACTTTTAGGTCCACACTTTTCTCTCTTGCTTAGAGTTGGGACAATTCTTAGATAAGCTGTTGGAGCTTCCTTTGTCCTAAATTAAGTTGGTATTGTTTTCTGTAACAGGGTTATTGCACATGCATTAACACATATGTTGGCCCATGGTGAAGTGGAAAGCTGAAAAGGTCAGATGAAGGGCAGGGATAGAGGAATTGTTCCAAGAAATAAAGATTCAGAGCCCAAAATTTTTAGATCTAAGCTCTCTTGTTTCAAGATCCCTAGTCAGCATTAGTAGAGTGTCATTTGTGTGTCTAGCAGAATGTGTGTGGCTATGACAATAGCAGAAACTGCATACTGCATGTTTATTCTAATATTACAAACCCACTCTGTGGCATAGAACTGGGCACACAGCATTCAGTAATTGTTTATTCACTAAATGTTTGAATTTTGCATTCTATTTTAAGACCAACACATATGTCAAACACCGTGGAAGACATCATCATCTAGAAATAAATTATCTTCTAATAATATACAATTGTAGAGATGGGAAATGTTTTTTAAAGGCAAAGTTTGGCTGAAGGGTAAAAAACTTCAGACAGACTTGGTTTAATAGTAATCTGTGCCAATAATTAAGTGTGGTGAACTAGCAAATAACTTAACTTTTTTGGTTGCCAGTGTCCCTGAACACAAAATAAGGGGTCAAGCCAGGTGATTGAGTACTATCTATGGCTCCTTAAAATTTTTAGTAAAATTTTTAATGGCTCCTTGAAATTTTCATATTTTCTGAATTGAATTAAAGTTCCTACACTATGTAGAAGTTTCCCTGGCCCTAAAAGGAACTCCTCTGGGGATTGATTTCCATTGAAACATCTTCTAAAGAAGTGTGCATTTCCCCTACATATAGAATTTGGTGATGGACAGGTTGCCTAAAAAGATATTTCACTGCAATTAGTTTTTTTTTTTTTTTTAACTCCTTGACAGAGGGTTTCAGAGCCCAGAGGCAACTTTCACTGGGATAAAAATACTCTGCACTGTCAGTAGAAGATAGTCTTATATAACATGCACTGATTTCTTTTCCCCATTTTGCAAGTACTCAGAGGAATGGGAGGGTTTGCTGACATCCCCAAGCAGGTCAACATGCATTAGAGCTTTACTCCCTTGTCTGATATAGCCAGAACATTGCTGATTTAAAGTATTCTCTGGGTAAGTTGCTGAAGAAAACACCAGGTCAAGGGTAAATATTTTTATTTTTATTTATAATGTGTTCTTTCTTTTAAAAACAAAATTGGCAAAATAATGAAAACATTTTGCTAAAATGATGTTTTTCAAGTGGAGGTGGTTTTGCCCCTCCCACGGGACACTTGGCAAGGTCTAAAGACATTTTTGTTTGTTGCAATTAGAGAAACAGTACTGGCATCTAATAGATAGAGGCCAGGAATATGGCTAAACACTCTACAATAGACAAGATGCCCCCTAACCCCACCCAAGGAATAACGAGTAAATTCAGGTTAAGAAAATCTGCATATAAATTTTAAAGATATATTAATGTATTCCAACAAAGCAGCTAGTTTTATTTTCTGTTATTCTTTTCTTATATCCATTCATAATGAAATATGAATTATACAGTTATAATCATAGTTTATATGTAATTTAGTATTTTATTATGTAAATTAATAGCATGTAATAAACCTTTCTACATTTACGTTTATTTCTTCTGAATTGTGATCTTTTTATTTCAAAATATTATAGGGGTACAAATATTTTTGGTTACATGGATGGATCCTGCAAAGCTTGAGTCAGGGTTATAAGTGTGTCCATCACCCAGATAGTGTTCATTGTACCTATTAGGCAGGTTGTCACCCATTCTCCACTTCCCCCTCACCCTGCTTTATTTTCACTGAGTTTTACTTCCCTATGTGCACATGTGTACTCATATCATTTAGTTCCAATTTAATAGTGAGTACATATGGTGTTTATTCTTCCATTACTTAGATTCTTTGCTTAGGATAATGGTCTCCGGTTCCACCCAAATTGTTGCAAAAGGCATTAACTCATCCTTCAAAGGTGAGTAGTATTTCTTGATATACACATATCACATTTTGTTAGTCTAATCATAGATTGGTGGGCACTTGGGTTGATTTCACATCTTGCCAATTATGAATTGTGCTGCAATGAACTTTTGAGTGCGGGTGTCTTTTTGATAGAATGACTTATTTTTGTTTGGGTAAATACCCAGTAGTGGGAATGTTGTATCAAATGGTGGGTCAACTTTAGTCTTTGATGAATCTCCATACTGTTTTCTATAGAAGTTGTACTAATCTGTAGTCACACCAAAAGTGTATAAACATTCCTTTTTCTACACATCCACACCAGCATTTATTGTTTTTGGACTTTTTAATAAAACCATTCCAACTGGGGTAAGGTGATATCTCATTGTGGTTTTAATTTGCACTTCCCTGATGATTAAGGAGGTTGAGCATTTATTTATATATTTCTTGGCCATTTGTCTATCTTCTTTTAAAAGTATTCTATTCAAGACTTTTAACCACTTTTTAATGAGGTTTTTTTTTTTCTTGCTAATTTGCTTGAGTTCTTTGTAGATTCCTGTTATTAGCCCTTTATTGAATATGTAGGTTACGAATATTTTCTCCTGTTCTGTAGGTTGTCTATTTGCTCTGTTGATTATTTCCTTAGCTGTGCAAAAGCTTTTTTAATTTAATGAAGTCCCATTTATTTATTTTTGTTGTTGCTGTGATTGCCATTGGGGTCTTCTTCATAAATTCTTTGCTTAGGCCGGTATCTAGAAGAGTTTTTCCAAAATTTTCTTTGAGAACTCTTATAGTTTCATGCCTTACATGTAAGTCTTTTATCCATCTTGAATTAATTTTCATGAGTGGCAAGAGATACAGATGCTGTTTCATTCCTCTGCATGTGGCTATGCAATTTTGTCAGCACCATTTATTGAATAGGGCTTCTTTCCCCCAGTGTATATTATTGTCTGCTTTGTCAAAGATTCGTTGGTTGTTATGTGGATAGTTTTATATTTGAGTTCTCTTTTCTGTTCCATTGGCTATGTCTCAGTTTTTGTGTGATTGCCATGCTGTTTTGGTTACTATAACCTTGTGATGTAATTTGAAGTCCAATAATGTGATACTTCCAAATTTGTTCTTTTGCTTAATACTGCTTTGGCTATTCAGGCTGTTTCTGGCTCCAAATGAAGTGTAGAATTATTTTTTCTAGATCTGTGAAATATGATATTGGTATTTTGATGGGAATTTCATTGAATCTGTAAATCACTTTGGGTAGTATAGGTATTTTATCAATGTTGATTCTACCCATCTATGAGCATGTTCTGCTTTTCCATTTGTTAGTGCCATCTGTGTCTTCTTTCCTCAGTTTTTCATAGTTCTCCTTGTAGAGATATTTCACCTCCTTGGTTAAGTATATTCCTAGGTATTTTATTTTCTTTGTAGCTATTGTGAATGGTATTGAATGTTTGATTTGATTCTCAGCTTGATAGTTATTGTTGTATAGGAACACTACTGATTTGTCTACATTGACTTTGTATCCTGAGATTTTGCTGAATTTTTTTTTAATCAATTCTAAGTGTCTCTTGGTGGAATGTTTGGGGTTTTCTAGATATAAGATCATATAGTCAGCTAAAGGCATTAATTGGAACTCCTCTTTTCCAATTTGGATACCTTTTATTTCTTTCTATTGCCTCAGTGCTCAGGCTAACACTTCCAGCAAGCACTATGTTGGACAGAAGTAGTGTCAGTGGGCACCCTTGTCATGTTTCAGTGAATAGTGTAAATGCTTTCAACTTTTTTTCATTCAGGATGATATTGGCTGTGAGTTTTTTCATATGGCTTTTATAATTTTTATATATAGTCTTTATATGCTTAGTTTATCTAGGCTTTGTATCATGAAAGGATGATGAATTTTGTCAAATACATTTTCTGCATCTATTGAGATGATGATATGGTCTTTGTTTTTGCTTATGTTTATGTGGTGAATCACAATTATAGATTTACATATGTTGAACCATCTTTGAATTACTAGGATGAAGCCCACTTCATCATGGTGGGTGATTTTTTTTCTTTTTAAATCTGCTGTTGAATTCAGTTTGCTAGTATTCTATTGATATATTTTGCATTTAAATTCATAAAAGATATTGGTCTGTAGTTTTGTTGTTGTATCTTTTCCTAGCTTTGGTATCAAGGTAGTACTGGCTTCATAGAATGAGTTGGGAAGGATTCCCTCTTTCTCGATTTTATAGAATAATTTCCCAAGTATGAGTACCAGCTCTTCTTTGTAGGACTGGTAGAATTTGGCTGTGAATCCATTTGGTCTGGGGCTTTTTTTAATTGAAAAATTTTTAATTACTGATTCAATTGCTCTGCTCATATTGTTCTGTTCAGGAGTTATGTTTCTTCCTGATGAATTCTTGGAAGGTTGTGTGTTTCCAGGAATTTTTCCATTTCCTCTATGTTTTCTAGTTTATGTGCATATAGATTTGATAGTATTTACAGATGATATTATGTATTTTTGTGGTATCAGTTGTAATATCTCTCTTTTCATTTCTGATTTAAGTTAGTGGGATCATTTCTCTTTTATGCATGGTTAATCTAGCAAGAGGTCCTTCAATTTTGTTTATCTTCTCAAAGAACCAACTTTTTGTTTTATTGATCCTTTTATTGTTTTTTTGTTTTCCATTTTGTTTAGTTCTGCTCTTACCTTAGTTATTTCTTTTCTTCTGTTAGTGATGTGTATGCTTTGCTCTTCCTTTTCCAGTTCCTGGAGACATTTTATTCAATTTTTAATTTGTATTCTTTCCATCTTTTTAATGTAGCTATTTAAGATTATGAATTTTCTTTGTAAGACTGCTTTTGCTGAGTCCCACAGATTTTGATAGCTTGTGCCCCCTTTGTTGCTTGGTTCTAGGAAACTTTGGATTTGTATCTTAATTTCTCTATTGACCCAATGATAATTCAGCAGCAGGTTGTTAAATTTCCATGACTCTGTGTAGAATTAAGTGATTCTCTTGGAGTTGATTTCTAGTTTTTTTCTACAGTGCCCTAAGAGATAAATTGTATGATTTCTTTTCTTTCTTTTTCTTTTTCTTTTTTTTTTTCTTTTTTTTTTTTTTTTGGTTTTTGAATTTGTTGAGACATGTATGGTGGTCTAAGATATGATCAATCTTAGAGAATGTTCCATGTGCTGATGAGAAGAATGTATATTCAGTAGTTTTGGGGTAAAATGTTCCATAAATGTTTGTTAGGCCAATTTTTTTCTAGAATCCTATTCAAATCTAATTTTTATTTATCTATTTTTATTTTTGGTTGATTTGTCTAGTTCTGTCAGTGGGGTTTTAAGGTCTTGGACAATTATGATGCTGCTATTTATCTATTTTCTTAGATATAGTAAGGTTAGTTTGTGAATGTGGGTGATCCTGTATTATATGCATAAATACTAGGCATTGTTATGACTTCTTATTGAACTGCTCTCTTTACCATTATATAATGGCTATCTTTGTCTTTCTTAACTATCGTTGCTTTAGTCAATTTTTATGTGATATGAGAATGGCTACATCTGCTTTCCTTTGTTTTCCATTTTCATGGAATTTTTTTTCTATCTCTTCACCTTGAGTCTGTATGAGTCCTTGCAGATTAGATGTGTTTTCTGGAGATAGCAGATAATTGGGTTTTATGTTTTCATCCATTCAGCCAGTCTATGTCTCTGGATTGGGGCATTCCTACTGTTCATGTTTACTGATAGAATTCTCATGTGGGATGCTGTTCTGTTCATCTTGTTGGGTAGTATCTTATTGCTTTCTTTTACCTCTTGTGCTATTGTCTTTTATGACCAGATCTGCCAGGCAAGCAGCAGTAGGGACAGCTTGGTGAGCAGGGAGCTCACAGTCTGGGAACCCCTTAGTCCACTGCAGTTGTTTAAGATCATGCTTTGAGCCCCAGCCACACTCTCTGTGGAAGCCCTGGTGTGGTAGATGCACCAATGGAGGGGAAGCAGTAGGACCTGAGAATTCTGGCTCAATTGTCTCTCTCAGCAGATATGGACAGGGGAGAGGAAGAGAATGAAAGAGTCTGAAAGGTGGAAAGCTAGCATTTTGCTTATCTCTGTCATTCTCTCCAGAAGAATCCCCACCTGGAATGTCCATGTTCTGGGTGGTCACACAGATCCTCTGGGACCTACTGGTCCCTGTGGTTCCTGCAGTCCAGCCAGACTTAGGACATGTTTGTGTGGGAACAAGTGAGATGAAAACTGAAGGGCTGAAGCCCCCTGGGGAAGACAAAGGCACATGGTGGGTGGAGAAATAATATGGTGCCTGCCGTCTTGGCTTTGGTCTTTGGTGATGGGAAGAGCCCCAAGGCTGGCAAGCAGGTGCTTTCTCCTCAAGAAGCTCTCAATTCACTGGTGGCAGCAGATTTGGATTTCTGGGGCCAGAAAGGCTCTCCTGCAGCTCAGGAGCCTGCAACTATCAGAGATGTGAGGGAGGGAAAAACAAACCACACCACCTACCCTTTTCCCTGGACTCCCAGACACTCAGGATAGATCTTTGCCCATATCTTCCTCCTTCTTGTTCTGCTTAGCAACTTCTTCCCATGGAATCTCCTCTAGGTTCTGGCACTTTTCCCTTGGAATTACACCCAACCTATGTATATATGTTTGTTTGTTTTTTCTTGTTCCTTTAAAATTTTTCCTTCTTTCTGAGATGATCTGGCAACTGGTGTCTCTGGTCAGCTGTCTTGTATCTTCCCCCTTAATTATCATTTTAACGGCTGCTAAGAATCCTTTAGGTTGATCTGCCACAATATATAATGTCATTCTCCTATATTTGATCATTTAGGCTGTTTCCAATATATTCGCCTATTCTGAATGATTTTTTATGATAAAGTTTATGGATGCAAATTACTGTGTCATCAATATGATTGTTGTTAAGGCTTCAGCTTTCCAAAGTTTTTTTTTTTTTTTCACAGTTAATATTGAAAACTGGAATATCTTTTCAGCGATTTGACCAAAGTTACTTAAAAGTATACAACAATGACATTACTCAAATTGAAGTCTTGTTTGTC
Source organism: Microcebus murinus (assembly GCF_040939455.1). Lineage (NCBI taxonomy): Eukaryota > Metazoa > Chordata > Mammalia > Primates > Cheirogaleidae > Microcebus > Microcebus murinus. The sequence continues at coordinate 78,377,010 of NC_134115.1, read as the reverse complement.
ACCTAAAAATGCAGTTTCAAAGTACAAAGCTACAAGATTGGATTATTTCCTTTTTCTTTTCTCCAGAAATATGTTTATTTTCCAGACAAAAAGTGAGGATAACTTCAGTCCTTTATTTTCATCTGACTAGTTTCCCAAAGAAACATAAATATTACAAAGTTCAGTGAGGATTCAGGATGGAGCACAATAATGCATGAGACATTTCAAATATCTCTATAGTTTTGCTTCAAATCTTCAACACAATAAAAAAAGGGATTTGGAAATCATTCAGCTGTTCCATGTTAGGAATACATGGGTGATCTATGAACAGAAATCACTTTTTCAGAAATCACTTTTTCCCAAGAATTGTTCTCTTTTTTCCAACAAATAACCTTTTTGATAGTCTAACATTATATTCACATTATATTCTTCTAATTCTTTCTTCCTCATTCTGCCCTCCACCATGTTAGCTATACTAGTCCAAGACCAGAACATAGTGAATTATCCCCTTCCCCTTGAATCGTACTTTTCTTATTAATTAAGGAAAGAAGCAAATAAGCAGTCTTTGAAAAATACTCCAATAAACAAAGGAACTGAAGGCTGGGAAAGCATTGAAAAGATAAATAATCGACCACCAAGATGTGGAGAGTGGCCCAGAAAAAGTGCAGTTTTGGTTAGTTTTTGCATTATGAGTAGGAGTCCAAGATGTGGAGAGTGGCCCAGAAAAAGTGCAGTTTTGGTTAGTTTTTGCATTATGAGTAGGAGTTGATAGTTTGAGCTGTGTAAGAGAGATTGAGTCTCAAGTGAAGAGAACATGCACAGAAAATTAAACAGATATATACAAATCCAGCATATCTTTCAAGATTCAGCACAAAACATTCCCTTTACAGAGTCATTTCTGTTTGTTCAAGTAGAAAGTGATCACTCTTTCTTCACACACAAAGACCTCTAAGAATACCCCCTTTTAGGGGATGCTTCATTTTTTACTTTGTAATTTTACTTCAAATGATATTTTTGATGACAGGAGATATGTCTCATTCATTTTCCCATTTCACATGTCAGTTGATACAATGTATTAAAGATAATAGCTGTTCATTAAATAGTTTTAATAAAATAGCAAAGGAATGATTATTTAACAAATAGTATAATTAAAGGAAAGCCAGGGTGCTGACCTTTCCACTATGCAGATTATGTTTGTAGACATGTGATTTCATTTTATGATTACTGAGACCAAAGCGTTCTGATTTCTATAGCTTTCAATCTCACTCCCAAATTTCAATTTTGTGTAGTTAAGAACTAAGACAGAAAAAAAAAAAAAAAGAAGAAATGAAAGAGGTTCATAAAGGAGTCAATGAAGAGGAGAAATGTGGAAGGAAATAGGTTGCATTAATTACCTGTTGCTGCATAACACACCACCCAAAACCTATTGGCCTCAAACAATAAACATTATCTCATAGTTTCTGTGTGTCCGGAATCCAGGTGGGCTTTGCTGGGGCCCCTGGCACAGCACAAGTGTCTCCCAGGCTTGCAGTCAAAATGCCAACAAGATGTGTCCATCATCTGAAGCCTCAAATGGAGAAGGATCCTCTTCCACGCTCTCTCACATGGATATTGGAAGATCTTAGATCTACCACGGCTGTTGGCAGGAAATGTCAGTTCCTTGCCCCATAAGTAGAGAGAGGGCCCTGAAAGTGAGAGCCAAACGAGGACAATCAAGGACAAAAAAGGACAATTCATACTATTTTTGTAACTTCGTCTTGGAAGTGACACCCTATAATTTTTTATCACATTTATTGATTAGCAGCAAGACAGTAGCTCCTGTCTTACAATTGCAGGGAGGGAACTACCCAAGAACATGAACAGCAGAGGGGGAGAGCATTGTGAGGCGGTTTGGAGGAAGCCTATCCCATGGGCCAACAAAGCCAATGGAAAAACTGACAATGAGATTGGTTCAAAGACTTAGGAAAAATGATAAAAGCAGCTGGTAGAGAGAAACAACAGAGAGAAAAGGAAAAAGGAAAGAAGAGAACAAAGTAAAAATAGGAAAAAAAAAATGGGAGGGGGCGTGAAAAGCAAGAATCTTCACCCACATACTTCTTAGCTTATGTCAAACTATTTTTTTCTTCTAAAATTCCCCTAATGAGAGCAATAAATCTCTCTAGAGAAACTGTCTTCAAAGCAAACCTCCCAAGAGGAAGACACGCCACCGCGGATGACACAAACTGTTGTTTATATTCTGCCTCACGACTGACGGTCTCATTGGGCCCTGAACAACCTTTTAAAAAAGAAGTTTTGATCTTGTAGCCTGGGGAAGAACGTGCTGCAAAATTCTTGACCTTTTCCAGTGTTCCTAGGGGCCAAAAGTGTTTAGAGAAGTGAAAAATTCAATTTCTCCGCTTGACTTGTCATTCAGACCTCAAAAAGAATACAGAGACACATAGATCATTGCCAATATCCCCATTGCTTTGTTCTATGTCCCTAAGGGAAGGGGAAAATTGGGATATAGAAAACACCCCACTGACCCACGGACAGAAATAATAATCTTTGTGCAGGAATGACGATTTCCCCCCAAATGATTTCTTTTTCAGCAAATAACCTTTTGGGTATTTTAACGTATTATTGTACACCTTTTTATATTTAAAGTTTTAAGCAATGTTGTATGTTTACACTAAACTACAAAGAAGTAAAGGAAGCCAAAACCCTTCTTGTCATGTCAGAATTCCTCTCCTATCATTAGATGATTTACATACTGAGGAAAAAGCTAATATCCTGTCAACATATAGCTTTAAGTAAAACACTAAGAATTTAATAGATGTGTGTATCATAAAGGCTGGCGCTGGACTCTATTTCAAAAAGTTTCGTATGTTCTTACCAGTTTATACCAATATTTTGCTAACATCTGCTAACATCTTCTGAAAATATTTCTCCCTTGGTCTGAAATTTCTTTCCTACAGTTTTCTTTGCCTATATAGTTTTCACTCTCCATATGAGTATTAGCTTAGTTTAGACTTCATCTTTTCATAAAACTCTTTCTTGGCAATGCCCCACCTCAATTAGATTAAGTTTCCTATACCTTCTAATCTAAAAACTTGGGCAGACTCAAAAGGAAAAAAAAAATAAAAATAAAAACTTGGACATAGACCCATCAGAACTTAATCACTATATATAATTATATATTGAGAATAGAAACTGTGTTTTTTATGTGTAAATTATTGGCACCTAACTTATTGCCTTATCTATAATATATGTTCATTACATATTTGTTGAATAAATGAGTGAACAAATTTAGATACATAAGTAGGTTTTAAAACTGATATGCTCCATCTTTCCTGGTTTCCTTTGCAAAGAACCTGTACTTATAGCTCCTGCACAATTGGCAATACATAGGTATTCTATAATACCTGGTACTGAGGCTATTTACTAGAAGCAAGAAACTAGATCCAGTTTATACTCAAGGAGAGGGGATACACAGTGTGTAACTATCATTGGTCTGGGAATGAATATCTGACCCCATCTTAGCCAATTAAATTAGTACCCGTGGGAAATTCAAATATAGTCTCAGAGATCCTACCTAGTTTCTATTGAGTATTCAAATTGAACAGCCATGTGCAGCCCAAGCTGAGGCAGCCAGCCATTGCTATACCACATGCAAATTGAACAAGGCGGTACTGCCTTTGGGAAAGAGAGAGACAGAGACAGAAGATACCTGGTTACATGTTACTCTATGATAGGTGTTGGAAAGCTGTAAGAAGACATGGTGTTGGCTTCTGGGAGACTGTGACATAGTATGCCTGAGAAGGTTTGGCTTACTTACCCAGTTTTTCAGTGATGTAAGAAAATTCAGATAGAGAAACGTACAGTTGGAAGGGTCCTGAGAGGCCCTCTAGGCTATGACAATGGCCATATATTAAATACTTGGATTAAGGCAGGAACAATTCAATAAATGGATCATTGGCATTACCTATTCTGTGAGGTTCTCTTGAGCTTCTTTCCACATGATACTTTGTAAAGGCTTTGGTTACCACGCAAATAGTGTTATTTTTACATACCAATAGCTTCATCAGAATGTATGTTTGTTAGTGTAAGAAATGCATTTTCTTATTTCATTGCTCTAGCACCAATGAGGGTCTGTGATTGGTTTGTTAGGAGTGGCCTAATGGTGTGATGGGACAAATAAACAAAAACAAACAAAAACAGAAAAGGAGCTCATGATATCTTCAGTAAGGGGCTCAGTTGAGAACTTCTAAACTTTCATATCATCATCATCATGGTCCACATCTTTATTATCATTTCGAACATTAATTGAGAGCTTACTATGTGGAAATACTAGTTTTACACTATCATTAAATCATCACAAATTGGGTGCTAGAATTCATTATCCCTCATCACAAATGAGAAAACAGTTTCATAGACTCTCTCTAACTCAGATATTAATTATCTGAGTAAAATTCAAGCCTATAAATTATTTTTATTTCAAAATTGAGGGGTTTTTTGCACTTTAAATAAACTTTATTTTTTAGAATAGTTCTAGATGCACAAAGTAATTGAGAAGATAGTACAGGGTTCACATATGCCCAAGACCCTCTTTCCCTTATTACTAACATCTTACATTAGTGTGGCACATTTGTTAGAACCAATGTACCAATACCAATGCATTATTATTAGCTAAAGTCTATACTTCATTCAGATTTTCTTAAAGTCCTTTTTTTTTTACATTATCCCATCTAGGATATATTACATCAAGATGTACCCTTGATATGATGTGATGAAAATGGTACTTCACCTCTGTGTTCCTCCTCCCAAAAAACAGAGAACCCAGTCTAATAATGAGAAAAACATTAGACAAATCCTAATTGAGGGACATGCTACAGAATACCTGAGTGGTACTCAGAACTCTCAAAGTCATCAAAACAAGGAACATCTGAGAAACTCACAGTCTAGATGAGTCTAAAGAGATGTAACAGCTAAAATTTAGTTTCTTAACTAACAGGCCATGGTGCCACTAATGCATTTTTCCATCCATCAATTTATTCAGCCTTTTAGTCATTCAACATGCTAGAAGTTAGGACAAGGTAGGCTCTGTTCTAAAACAACGGTTGGTATCATTCCATTTTGTGCACAAAAGAGAAATTTCCCAAAGAGACAGACAGTATGAGATATCCTTTGGTTGGCTTTGCCCAGGTGTACATATTTCACCCACAGTCTTTATCCTGCTTCTACCCATCCCATTCCCTATATTCTCACTTTCCCATTTATGAATGGGGGAAAAAAAAGAAACCCAACAGTCCTGTTAATTCTCTCAGTGACAGAGCCAAGTTTTCTTGGCTCTGAAGGACTTGCCCTCCTGACTCAATACACCGTGTACCAAAGGTAATTAGGGCAACTTATTTAAAACTTACGATCTAATTAGAGGCTTTTAATGGTAGTTAATTACACAGAGAGCAACAAAGCAGTTACATTTTCAACCAAGCTTTTTCGTGGACTGAGACAGGAACGGGTATTTATTCAGAGTCATAAAGGAGAAGGGACACTAGAGTTAACATCTAATTACACGGAATTGTCCCTGGTAATTATGAGCAATGTGATTTTATTTATCTGACAATTATAGGGGCTTTGCAAAATCTTTGACCTGAGAGACTTGGAAAGGAGACAGAGAAGGAATTAAATGTCATACAGTGTCCAGGCATATTTTTAAATATTACCCAGGTGACTGGAAGTGGCATAGCCAGGTATGAAAAAGAGGGAGAAATGCTAATGCTCTCATTTCTATTAGAGAGGTAATATAGGGTATACTGGAATATGGAATATAGATAAAGTAAGATTGAATTAATTAATGAAAATGCTAATTCAAATACCACCTTTACCACTTGATCTCTTGGCAGAAAACTAAACACTCAGAACCTCAGTTTTCTAAAAATAATATTTACCCTGAATATCTCACAGGCACATGAACTCATTTGTCTATCAACTATCTACTGCATTAGTGTGTATAGTAGCCTCAGATTTAGAGAGAAATATGACATTTCTTTGCCCTCAAGAGTCTTCAAGTTTCTCAAGAGTGGCAAACATGCTAATAAATAACAGTAATAGTATAATTTTAGGTTCTAGAGATAATGTTCTGAGATTCTGTGATAGATATTAATATTATAATTAATTATAGTATGGTACAATTTATTGTTATATTTTTATGTGATTATGACATTATCAGAATCCAATTTAACAAATATTAATTAGAACTTAGTACCTGATGGATACTCCTATTATCTGCCTGACTTATTTAATATAAAGTAGCATCTTAGCCAAATTATGAAGTGTCCTTTTGATGATTTCAGCCTCTACAAACTCTATATGGTTCTTCTCACTCCCCAGTGTATCTGCTCTAAGGCGACCAGTGCCTTTGTCTGTAGAGCTTGGCTTTGGAGTCAAATAGATCTAGATTCAAATCTAGATCTACCATTTGCAGTTCTATTATTAATAATACATCTTGAGAGACTCAATTTCTTCATCTGCAACATGACAGTGAAACAGTGTTACTCCTGGAAAGGACCCAATGCCCCCAACTTATTTCACACCCTCTCCACATTTTATGAATATTTTATGGTCCAACTGTTCTTAATAACATATCAGCATCCATGACGATTGTAAATCATCATATTGGAGGCAATATGGTTAATGAGAAAAGGGGAGTTTCTAGACTCAAGCACCCTAGGTATAAATCCTGCTTCTTTCAATTAATCTTCCCTCTTTGCTTGCCTCTGTACAGCTTAATGTCTTTAGCTTGGGTACACGCAATTATAACACTCGACACATGTGTAACTCTCATCCATAGCACTTCTGGATTTTCTTGGAATGTAACATTGAATATTGATTTTGAGATAACCATAGCCTGGAGTATGGAAATAGCACCAAATCAGGGAATGGTACCAGACTGAGAATCACATGATTTAGGTTTCTACCCTAGTTTTACACAAAGGGTGTATGACAATGGATGAGTCATTTTTCTGTGTTTCTGTGGCTACATTTCTAAAATGGAGTCTTGGTGGGAGTGTAGGGTGGCTCCAAAGTCATTTTCATTATTAGTAAGCAATATTTCTAAACATATTTTATTTTCACTTTTTCCCTCACCCCACTCTCTTCTTAGAGAACACAATCATAGGGTTCCCTCCCACCCCATGGATCCCCTTGAGTAGTATTCATCCTAATGAATGTTCTTGAAAAAACACTATATGCTAGAAATACTATGGAGGAGGGAAGTATTAAATGAATGTATGTCATATTTTTCTCTAAATTTTGCATTTTTAAAAAATTAGTTTTGGGTAATTAATGAGATAAGAACAGTGAGAAACATGTCACAAAGTCCCTATGTATCCTCCATCATGCCTTAGACCTGTGGACACATGACCAACAATACCTGAATGTTTCCCTTAACTCACTATTGACTGTGATTACTAATTGGGAGTAGGCATAACATAGTCTCTTTGCTTCTTAGGAGCAAAGAATTAAAAATATAGAGTGATGGTTTTGTCTTAGTTGTCATCAACCACTATAATCTGAAACACCATAAGTTTTTACTTCAAAAATGCAAACCCCTGATTGGAAAAAAAAAATTCCATATGCTGGCAAATGAGCATTCATAGTAAGTGTGGGGTACCTGGCTGGCAGAGTGGTGGTAAACCAGCCTGCAAGTTGGCTGCAGGCCAAGCACCACCACTAAATCACTGAGTGATTGTGAGCAAGTTGCTTAACCTCTGACTCCAGTGAACTGGCCATGCCCCAGCAGGGTGCCAGCCTAATAAGAATTTCAATTTATGTTCACAGGCAAAGCTTACTCTTCTTGGAGTCATTCAAAGTGCTAGTTCCAGGCACTATTTGTCCTTCCATTTTCTTCCTTCTGCTCCTTCCTTTTTCCCATCCATTGATCTATTTATTCAAAATATATATATTGCATAGTTTTCATGGACCAAGTCAGTTTTTTAGACTAGGGCCTCCACACAGTAGAAACGGACCAAAGGTCCATATTCCCACAGAATTTACACTCTATTTCAGTAGTCTATTATTTGCAGTCTAAACAACTAAAAAGAAAAGATACAGGTGAGTAAAATATAAGTTTTAGAAGGCAGTAGGTGCTATAGGGAATAATTAAGCCAGTCAAGAGTATTGGGGACATTGGGAACACGGTAATTCTAAATGGATGGACAGAGGAAGCCTCAGTGGGGTGAATAAAGATCCCAAGGAGGTGAGCAGGTGAGCAAGACATGAGGTAGTCTGGGAGGAGAGTGTTCCGGGTAGAAGGAAGAGCAGGTGTAATTCAGGAGACAGGATGTCTCTGGTGTACTTGACAGCAACACACAGGGCAGACTGGTTGCTTGAACAGAGTGAGCCAATAGAGGGAATCTGCAGAGGAGGTCAGAGGAGGTCAGATGATGCATGGCTTTGTAGACTGTTCGCTTTTCCTTGGAGCAGAAAAGAAAGCCATTGAGGGCTTTAGGAAGGGATAGCTGCATGATCTGACCTTTATTCTGACAGGATCACTCACGCTGCTGTGATGATCAGAGAGACTATTTTGGGGCTACTGCAGTAAACCAGACTAGAGATGCTGATGGCATAGACCAGAGCGCTAGCAGTGGAGGTGATGGTAGGTGGTCAGATTTTGAATAAATTTCAAAGATTTTTTTTCCATGATGTTAACTATAGAACTTAATCCTTCAGAGTCACTCAGCTACAGTAGATGTTATATACTACCAAGTACTAATGATATGAAAATTAATAGGATCTTTCACTTTCTGTTAGGCGAGGCATGCCTATGGATGAGGGCTTTTCACCTTCCACCAGGCCTGCTATGTTTTCTTTCATTCTGCAGTGATTTATTTCAATAGCTTACCATGATTCAGACCCATGAATCAGAGTCACAGTCCAAGGGTAAAAAAACCGTACAAACTAAATTGTAATAGTGAAATATTATATGTAACTGATACTTAAACATTAACTGCTCAGGACCTAGGTTGTACTGGTTTCTCTCCACCATTTAGTAAGATGCCATATCTGCAGATTTAGCGCCACCTTAAGCCATGCAGAGACCTAATTGATTAGATTCCAGCAGCAACTTCACCTTGTTCCATCTTGACCATTGCCCTACACAGCTCCCCCAGCCCCGTTCCCTGATAGCTATTCCACTGGGCCTTCTCAAACCCAAACAACATAGAACCCAGTAAGAATGACTGCCTGGGAATTGCATGGAGTAAACCCACTTTGTGAATATAATTCCAGCAAAATTTAAACCCACGGTGTTAGGATCTATACCAATCTATATTAGAGAGAGAGAGAGGAAGCCCATTCCAAATCTCTAATAAATTTGAGCTCCAGGCAGTATTTGTGCCACTCTGTATTTTTGTCATAAGATAAATGGCTCTGGTTAGCAAACACCCACTGAAGTATGATCAGTACTCTTGGAGTATTCCTGGTATATTTAAACTTCAAAGGTGTCTGTCTGCATTGTCAGTGTTTAAGCCATGGGGATAATTCCAAAATCTCAGAATGGTAGGTGCCATGGGAAAGAGTCTCTGAGTGTGTGTTTTCCAGGGAACTGCTTCATAAAGTTGGTTCAGGTGCAAGCAGAATCTTACATAGGATTGTAGCTTGAGCCATCTAGAACATTCCTTCTGACTTCCAGACAAGGAAATTGATCCAGAAGCAGGGGCTAGACTGGCCACAGTCACAAGGCAAATAAATAGCAATGTCAGCATCTGATTCAGTGCTACTTACCTTACATTATTCTGACCCTGTCACACTGTGCTGACCATCACTCTTAACAATCCAGTGGCCACAACGAAAGAGTCCCAATGGGAAGGAATTTTTCCTTGTCCTCAAGAAATCTACCCACACATAAGAAAAATAACCACGTTTGTGTCCTATATATTAACATGTGAATACTAACACTCACAGTTTCACTCTTGCATCTATAAAACACATGGGAAATCAAGATAGTTAAAAATCATCAATTCATCCCCCTAGGAAATTTCTCTGCTGGAACAGGTCTCTTTCTAAGCAAGTAGCTCTAATTTTAGATTAGCTGTAAATATATTTTGACCTTATTTGTCTCCTAAAAATTTTGCTATTTTAGAAGTTTTTTGATTGTCATGTGTATTTCTGCTATTGGGAAGTTTAACTAGACTAAATCAGAATATATACACACACCTGCCCACCTCCCCACACACACACTCACAAATGTGTTTTAGTTACCTTGTCAAGTTTTAGACTCAACATCTCACAGATTCAAGAACCACAGTTAACTACCTTGAGTTTGTAGAAGCATTTGGAGAGCAAAAGAAACATTCCAAAACAGATTTATTAACAGAAGAAACATATAGATTTTAAAGTACTATGTCCTTATGGTATCATACTACTAATATGTACTTTCTAAAAAGTACATATTCATCTTGCAATTTTTTAATTAAACAATTTTGAAGTTACTGAAGAAAAAGTAGTTTTATGTCTTTACACAGATGGAGAAACTGAGGATTAGAACACAAACAGGCTTGCCCAGGGTAATAATTTTGAGCAGAACTAAGAGTAGATTCCACATTTTCTCATATTTTGTTCATATTTTGGTCTCTGTTGTATATACCCATGTAGTACTCATACCTAATGTGAAGTAGCTTGGCTATTCGCCTGAGGATGGAGTCTACAAAAGCACAGTCTATGAGACTTCCTTTCTACCCTTTGGTAAGTCTTAGAGTAACATGTTTGGCAACCATGACCAGGCATTCGAAGGTCATTAAGTTTGCACCTATGAATCATAATGGATTCCCTCTCCAAACCATCAAAAACTTCAGCACCAACTTGTTTACATCCATGAACTATTACTCTTATGGTCTCTGCTTTCCCCAGCATCATTTCTGCCACCCCTGACCGTAGAATATCTCTCCTCTAATATCAACCAAGCTGGTAGCAATTCTACTGTACTGATTATCACATTTTTGCTCTCTTTGTGTGTTGAGCCATAGGAAGGAGTTAGCAGCACGTCAGAACAGGATGGGGCCACGAAAACCATCAATCATATCCTGCAAATGTCAATGCAAAGTCCTGGAGGGTTCAAATGACTGTCTCTGGGGAAATTCTAAACTAGATTGAGGAATTCTTATTTTCACCCACGAGGGAATAACTGTTATAGGATTTTTTTCTCCCACTCTAAACAATCAGAAAACTCGACAACATGTATGAAATGACTTTTTTTCCCAGATAGTGGACAAACAAGCAGAATAGATTGTGACAACTGAGCAAAGAAATCAACAAAGTGTGATCTATGATCACGCAGAATTTCTATCTGGAGTAAATGTTGAGACCACCATGGAAGCTAAGGAGACAGAGATCAGAGTCCAGGGAGGGTGAGATGGCTAGAATTTTCAGTACAGAATTTGGAGTAGAAAGAGAACCACACAGAGCAAAAACTCCAGAAATTAGTATAAAGAACTCCTCGAGTCTTTGGCTGAATATTAATCAGCACATAGGATGAATTCTATAAGGCCATATAAAAAGAACAACTTCTACAGAAATAACTATTTTTTGAGAATCATAAGCTTAAACATTCCCTATAGGCTCCCACAATGCTAGGAATCATTCACTATCCCACCAGCTTGAATGGAGAGACCTCCATGAATTCAGGGACATTCAGTAGACATTCTCGAAAAATCACACCTTTGTGGAGAGATGAAACTAGTTCTGGAGTAGCTGCTACTCTAGATCTGCAATAAAAAAAAAAAGTTTTAAAATGAATTTCAAAATTATCAAGTAGATCTGTAAATAAATTAAATGCTGGACAAAATTAAGGTCAGTGCTCTTTAAGGAAAACAATGGAATTCAGCACTTAGCAATATAAATTCAGTGTTTGGCAGTCAGTCAAAATTTATAGGATATGAAAACAAGCAGGAAAAAGAGTGACCCATAACCAGGAGAAGAAAATGGCAAAAGAATATGAAATTAGAAGATAAGACCTCTTAATTAGAGTCTAATAAGGAGAAGGAAAGAAGATGAAAGAGAAAAATGAGAAAATAACGACTTGAAAAATCTGAAAACAATAAATACAGATATCCAAGAATCTAAACAAACTCCAAAAGGAGAAAAACAAGAGAATCACACTAAGAAATGTCATAATCAAATTATTAAAAATTAGTGATGAAGAGAAAAATCTTAAAACAGCAATAGGCAAAAAGGCACAGCAATTACAGAGGAACAAAACCAAGAAAGACCATAAAACTATGCAAGCCAGAGGACAATGCAATGGTATTTTCAAAGTGCCAAAAGAAAACAAAAATCGACCTGGAGTTTCATATCTCGTTGCAAATAAAGACTTCGTTCAGATTTGTAGAAGCTGAGATAAGTTGCCACCAGTAGACATCCTCCATAAGAATTGTTAAAGATAATTTCTCACACTGAAGAAAAAAGACTATCAGATGGAAAATCAGAACCATACAAAGGAAAGAAGAGCACTATAATGGTAAATTTTTAAATATATTCATTATTTTTTTTTTATTTCGGCATATTATGGGGATACAGATTTTAAGGTTTCAATAAATGTCCTTTCCCCCCCTCCCCCCACAAGTCTGATTTTCCAGCATGACCATCCCTCAGATGGTGCACATGTCACTCATTATGTATGTTTATTCATTATTAATTTAATTTTTAATATACTGACAATTTTAAAGCAAAAGATGTAATATGAAGTTTGTGCCATATTTCGACTGTGCACAACTTCTGCTCAGCATTATATCAGCAGTCCTAACTAGTGCATTAAGCACATAAGGAAAACATTTAATAAGTTACCAGAACTATTAAGTAATTTTAGCAAATAACAGGATATGAAGTCACCATGAAAACCCTGAAGTGCTTCTACTAACAGGTTAAAAAAAGTATGTGAAAAAATACCATAATGTAATACACAGATCATTTTTATTAATTTGAATAAATTTAATTAAATATCTATAAGAACCATACAATAAAACTGTAAAACATTGCTGAAAGAATGTAAAGAAGATTTAAATAAATGAACAAATATATGATGTTAATAGGTTAGAAGACTAATTAGTGTTAAAATGTTAATAATCCCAAATTTATCTGTAGTGTTGTAATTCCAATTAAAATCTCAGCAGGCCTTTTTATAGAAACTGAAAAATTGATTTTAAAATTTTTATTGGAAACTAAAGACAAAGATAGCTAAAATCATTCTGAAAATTTAAAAAAAGGCTTACAATGCCTGACTTTAATATTTTTTCTTAAATTACAATAAATAAAAGAGTGTGGCATGCACATAAGGATAGATATAGCTTTTAGAATAGAATAGAGACATACACATATATGGCCAATTAATTTTCAGAAAGTTGTAGAAGCATTAAATAATAAAAGTATAGTGATTTCAACAATCACTATTGGAACAAATGGATATTTTTATGGAAAAAAAAATCTTAATTCTTACCTGAAACCATACATACACAAAAAAGAAAGAAAAGAAAGAAAACTTGAAATGGTTCATAGACCTAAATATAAAAGCTACAATTATAAAACTTCTACAGGAAAATCTTTCCAAACTTCTCGTATCCAAAAATTTCACAAACCATAAAAAGTTGGTAAATCAGACTTTATCAAAAACTTCTCCTCTTCAAAAAAATGTCATTAAGGAAATGAAAAAGGTGGTACACCGATGACAAAGGACTACTATCTAGAATATATACAGAACTCTTACAACTTATTAAAGACCAATAACTCATTAAAAACTAAAGAAAAAAAGGATTTGAACATACTCTTTACAGAAGTAAATACCTAAATTGTCAATATGTATATGAAAAGATTTTAAATATTGTTAGCCATCATAGAAATGTACAATGAAAAGACACCGAGACAACCACTAGAATAGCTAAATTATTATGTAAAGGACTTACAATATCAAACATTCTGAAGGATGTGGAGCAACTGGAAATCTTAGACCTTGCTGGTCAGAATGTAAAATGTTACATATATTTTCAAAAATAGTTTGCCAGTTTCTTATGTAGTTAAACACATGCCTAGCACATTACCTAGCTGTTCTACTTCTAGTTATTTACCTGAGAAAAATTAATACATATGTACCCATAAAAATTGTATGCACATGTTTGCAGTGTCTTTATTCATAATATCTCAACACTGGAAACAATTTGAATGTCCATCAACAGGTGAGTGTGGATTCACACATTTCGCATGTTCTTCCAATGAAATATTGCTCAGAGTGACACATTTGAGATTTATTCATATTGCTGCCTGTTCACTTATTAGTATTGCTAATTAGAGGGAACCTGACACAAAAGACTATCTACTACACATAATAACAGAAAAGGCAAACTACTGAGACAGAAAATAAATCCGACATGACCAGGTATTAGCAGTTCAGAAACAGGACACAAGAGACATTTGGGGCATGATGAGAATATTTCATACAATGATTATGTTGGTGATTACGTGAGTGTGGACATTTGTCAGAACTCATGGAATTGTATACCTAAAATAGGTGCATTTTGTCGTATGTAAATTCGGCTTTCATAAAGTTAAATGAAAAAATATCTAAACTAGGCTGTGCCTATGCTGTCTCTTCTGTTTCCTCCCAAACCCCATCTTCTACTTTTCTCCTCCAAACTCTGTTCTGGCCATGCTGACTTACAGTTTCTCAAAAGGGCCAAGCACACTCCTGCCTCAGGGTCTTTTCACTTGCTATTACCTCTTCCACAGATATTGTGTGGCTCTCCTTTTTTAAAACTTTTTTTTAGAACTTTATTCAAACGTTATCTTCTGAGTGAGCTCTTCCCTGACAACTATTTAAAATGTCCAACTCCCTCCAGCACCCAGAGTGTTCTAGCCTCTTTCTCCACTTTGTTTTTAGGCATAGCCCCCATCATCCAACATGCTGAGTATTTTATTTACTTACTTACCCATCTTCCCCACCAAAGTTTAAAATCCACAAGTACAAACATTGTTACTATTTTATTCACTATTGTAACCCCAATTTCTAGAATAATGACTAGTACAAGTAGGTAATCAATGAATATTTTTGAATAGATGTATAAATATTATTATTTCTCCAGCTGTTTTTTCTTCTGTGTTATTTAACCATTTTTACTGCATTCACATTTTCTTCTGGGAAAAGGTTTTTGAATCCACATCAAAGAAAATTGCAAAACCTTTCACTATAGAGTATTCTAATGACACATCCCAAAAGCCAGTTTTAGAAATAAGGGTAAAGTGGTGGGGTGGGGTGGAGATGGTGCCATTTTATGGAAATTAACTTGGAAATAATTTAATATTCTTCAATAATATAGGAAGTCTACATAATGAGGTTCTTACAGAAAATCTCCATGTACAACATTTTCAAATAGTAAAGAATAAGGCACTTTATTGTTAGCAGGAACTCTGATCACAAACATTCTGATAAGCAGGACTTGAACACACGGAGCACCCTCTTCAGGCCTAATCTTACTATTCCTCTATTTTAACCTCCAGAATCCAATCTCAGATTTTTGCTATTACCAATATGATCCATGCCTTGCAAGGTTGCAGGGTAAGGAGAGAGAGAAAGAGAGAAACAGACAGAAGAGAAAGAGACAGAGAATTTTAATGGCTCATACCCACTATCCAGTATGGTCCAACCAATAACTTGATATATGATCAATTATATAGGCATTTCTTCCCCTTGGGGAGATCATAGATAGGATGAAAATAAAGAATGTAAAGTTGAAAACTAAGAATGCTGAGTACCTCCCCCTCTGTGTGACTCTAGCAATAGCAATGAAGAAAATAATTTTCCTTGTAAGTAACTTTCAAGAAGTTACTGCAGACCCAGTTACCCAAAAAGCTATATCCTAAAACTAGTAGTAGCCAATTAGCCAACACTCTGGAGATAGATAAAATGACCTTCATGCCATCAGGATGGGTAGCCATCCCTACATGATTGTGTGTTGCTGTGGTCTGAGTTGCTGCCATCTATATGGTCCAGCGCCACAAAGCAATTAACAGTGAGTGAATGAGCTTTCCAACCTTTGCTAGAAACCGGGGCTGTTTATCATTGTGTCAGACTCTTGGCAGATTCAAGAAATCTAAATTTAACAGGTGATTGCTTCTTCCATGGATGATTGCAGAGAATGGATCTTCAGGATACCTAGTCCCAGTCTGATGATCCGAACCAATGAAACAAGCTGCTGAAAAGAAAGGGAATGAATGAGGCCCACTTTCGAATCCATCATGCACAAGGACTTCTTCACAACTCTTGAACTCCTGCATAATGACTTTTTCAATTGATTTCAGCAGATTTTGATGACTGGTTCCAATTTAATTTGTGGTAGCAGAAAACTAGATGGAGGGGTATAGATTAGATAGAGGGATAGATGAGCACATATATAATGTATATAATAAATGTATGTCATTATCCTATCCTATTTTTACATCATGAATAGCTGTCCTTTCGGACTACTTTCCAAATAATAATAATAAGTTATTAAGTATAAAATATCTGATTTCCTTAGGTAATAAGTTTGACAGTTGATATCTCTGACATTTCACTTTGACACTTCTTTTTCGAATTTTTATTGTAAAGGTACATCCTCAGTCTTTCGAATGCATGGTTTGGCTTATGATTATCTTTCAAAAAAATTTTTAGAGCAATTTTTGTGAAACTGTGGGTAAGTAAAACATTTGTGTTATTTTTGAATATGAGTTCTGCTGTGGAACCAAGGCAGCACAGACATCTGGAAATGAAAATGTTCTGAAATTATGTAGTACTAATGTTTGCATGACCCCATGTATATTAAAAATCACTGGATTACTAACTATAAAACAACAAACTTTATAGTGTGTAAATTGTATCTCACTTTACAAAAAGAGAATATAGTCAAGACTGAGAATAAAAAGAAATAGAAGTAAGAATTGACACTTACTGAAGATAAAATGCCAAAAACTGTGCAATGTTTTACACTATTTCATTTAATTCTCATGACAACCCTGAGAAGTAGGTACTCATTATTACACTTATTTTACAGACAAGCAATCTTATATTGCACAGAAAGTTTAAACGACGTGGCCAAAGTCATTTGGAAAGTGGCTGTGGCAGGAATGAAGCCAGTTCTGTCTGACTCCAATCAGCATGCTGGTCTGCAGCCAGTCTAATAGCATCACCCTCTGCATCCCCTTGCTGTCCTGTAAATAAGATGTTAAAAAAAAAAAAAAGCCAAAATAAATGATCCTTATAAATATTGAATACCTTTTGTTGTCACAGCTCCCTTATGGCTAGAAATGGAATGTTTTGCACCTGGGATGCACTACATACGCAAGGCAGAAAGTGATTGTACATGTGCTCATAGCAGAATGGAAAGGAAAGAAGCCAGGGGTGGGGGTCCTGGCCCATGGCAGAGCTGGTATCTGCAAACATGGTGCTTCCCCAGTGACTCAGACAGGCTTCATTTTGTGTCTGTTTCTCAAAACAGCAAGGTTTGTTGGGAGTCATTGACCGTCAATGTCTGGAAATGCCCAGGGAGTGTGCAAACTCAAGTTTCATTGATAATCACAAAAATTTATATGTTTTGAGAATTTATTATGTGTCAGTAATGGTGTAAGTTTTGACCATTCCATAGCCTATTCATAACGACCCTATGGAGTAAGTACTTTCATTGACCTTATTAGAGGTAATAATATTGATTATGAGGCTAATGATTATTGAGCACTTACTATGTTATAGACAATGTTCTACATATCTTACATGTGTCATCTAAATAATAATTGAACATCCTATGAGGTTTAGAAAACTGAGGCTCAGTTAAAAACATGTCCAAGTTTACACAGATCATAGAGGTTACAGCTGGTATTTAAAAGGTAGTTTGTATATTTACAAGGTAAATCCACCTGTATAACATGTAACTGACACCAGGAAATTGTACATAACCAACACCTCAGGAGGACTCTCATGACCTCTCCTGGTCCCTTCCTCCCCCACCCAAAGGTAATCACTGTCTTGACCTATATTACCATCAATTTGTTCTGCCTGTTTTAGAACTTTACGTAAACAGTTACTATACAGGAAGCAACTGTTTATATCTGGCTTCTTTCCTCAGTGGCATTGCTATTGTTGGTTGTTTTGATTTTTCTATGTTGTTATATTTAGCAATAGTTTGCTCATGTCATTGCTTACTGTCCCATTGTATAAATATACCATACTTTATCCATTCTTCTATTTATATTTTTCTTGTATTGAGGTTTAAAATGTTTCTGCTGCTATAAATATCCCTTTATGTGTCATTTAGGAGTGCACAAATATATGCATCTCAGTTGGATATTCCTAGGAGTGAAATTGTCAGGTCATAGGCTATGTGTGTGTATGTGTGTGTGTGTACATATATCTATATCTATATGAGCAGCTTTAGCAAACATTATTTAACAGTTTTTCAAAGTATTAAAACAACTCTTCATCAGCAACACAGGCAAGTTGTGATATCTCTACATCTTTGCTAATATTTGGTATTTTATGTTATTTTATATTAGCTATCCTGGTATCTGTATGGTGATATCACTTTGTGTTTTGGATATGTGTTTCCCTAATAACTAATGAGGTCAAACACATTCTTCTTTTGAAATGTCTTTTTAAGTATTTTTCCCCATTTATTTAATAACCTCTCTGTATTTTTCTTCTTGATATGTAGGAAATTTTTATGCATCTGTTTGTACATTTAATATTGTGCATTATGCATTTTTATACATGCAGGTTATATTTCAATTAAAAATAATTTAGGGAAGGAAACAGTCCAATTTCAGGGATTACATACTTAGCCACTAAGTTCACATTTGTTGAGTGCTTTGCATTTTATGTGCATTTTACATATACATTTTTTCTTTTTCTCTCTGTTCTGCTTAATATCCTCCCCAAACATTTGGAAAATGGGATGCATCATCATTTTCATTTTGGAGAGTTAAAAAACACTTAATGGAGTTAGTTCTTGGAGACAATAAAGTGGTAGCATTGGTCTTAGAAATCATATACTCCAACTTCTGTATTTATGTCCATTTTAAATTATGTAATCTCTTTAATTGTTCCTTGGTGAATTCCTGTGTGATCACCTTTCTGAAGCTTCCCCCTTGCTATTTAAATGTGATCAAGACTTACCTTATACTCTACTGTCTCTAAATAGTATTTTCTGACCTCTTTCCATTATCATACAGAATTCTATAACATTTAGTCATAATACTGTTTAAGCTTAAATTCTTGGATAGTTTTTATTTATTTATTTATTTTTTGCATGAACACTCTACCTTCCCAAGTAGACCTCGAGGACAGAGGTTATGTCTTTCATTGATTTGTTTCCTTTATGGCTATTGTTCAAACAGCATTTATCACCACATGTAACCAAACAAGACAGTAGAGTATGGCCATCCTTGTCTGCTGAAGCCATCATCCTTCTGGTCTGGATTCACTGGTTCTGAATGATCTCAAATGCTCACTCTTTGGGTGTAGTTAAAAGAAAATGGTAAAAAAAAAAAAACAAAAAAAAAAAACCCACTGGATGTGATATGTGAAGCTTGCAGTCCAATTAATTCTGGTTAGCAATCATTGTGTGATCTTGGATAGATCACTAATCTTCTATATACTTTGCATTCCTATCTGCAAAATGGACAAAGTAATACCATCTACTTACACCTCAAGGTTAAGTAGGGGGCCAATGAGGTAGCAAATATGAAACTCTGGCAAACTAACCAGCAGTGAAAAATAATAAAAAATGTATATATTTTTCCCCTAGAATGTGTTTACCGTAAGCTGTCATCCTATTAGGTGACGGGAACCCTCAAGGATCGAAATTTCCATGTTAAATATGGTCCTTAATGATGAACTGTCAGATTCTATGACTGTCTGAGGAAGGTATTTGAGTGGCCTGTTTGTGCTCTAATCATGTTCTATGGAGTTCAGCTGCTGTCTGACTAGTGAAAACTGTACCTGGGTACAGCAGGAGGGAAGCATAGGTAGAAAGTGCTCCTGGAGGCAAATTAAATAATACAATCGGGTGAGTAGAGATATTTAAGTTGGTAGAAAAAATTACAGAATTGTCAAGATTAAAAAGTGTCACGTAAAATATCTAGTTGAGGCCCCTAACAGTTGCTTATTCGGCCCCTTAAACAGTTTCTCCAGAAGACCATTTACAAATAACTTCCATTTCATTTTTGTAAGCAAATATCTGACTTCATCTGGAACTCTGGCTATGCTATGTTTTCCTGGCTATTCCCCAAGGTATCTCCTTGGCTCTTGTTCCCAGCAGCCAGTTCCTCATAAACTTGAAGGAGGTTCTGACCTTCTCAATAGGACCTAGAACGGTGCCTTCCATGCTCCAATCTGTTACTTCAGGTCCAGGACCAGAATGAGGAAAGACAATCGAATCCCTGTTATTGGTAAAAACAGCTCCCACTTTTGTTAATGTTTGCAAGCCAGGGACAGTTAGGGCTGCTGCTCAGAGACAGAGGTCTGACATTGCTGAGACAGAGAGGGCACTCTGCAAGACAGGATGAGACCGACAAGCCTCTCTTGCTAGCTTATGCTGGAGTCCAGAAGGAATCAAAGGTCTTGGCAACAGCCAACTCCCTGATCCTAAACCGCCGCGTTCATTGTTCCCTGTGCCAAGCTGAATGCCAGCTGGAAATGCCCCAATTACTGCAGTTGATCAAATACAAAGAACTTTTAGGCTAGAGTTTCGTTTTTTTCTTTTCCCAGATTGCTGTGAAGTCAGCTGTGCTTCCTATACAAATGTGACCTACAGCCCTTTATGCACCAGATGTGAACAGATGTGCACTTAGCACGACTTCTTTATGCCAGTCACCAGTTAGCAGAGCAGCTGATTAGAAGAGATAAGACAGAAAGAGAAGAAAATGTGACTGTATAACTGGCTAACACAGCAATATAGACTTGCGAGCTAAGCAAAGATTGAGGATCTGGGTAAAATGGGACCAGGCTTGAAAAAGCAAGGTCAAGAGAAAACAAACAGAACATAAAACAGAATTGGAGAAGACTGGCAAACCTTTTTTATCCCTCAAACTTTATAGTCCTAAGAAGATGCTGGTAAACAAAACTTTACAAAAATTAGTAATATGCATATGCACATACACTCACGTAGGATTATTTATTGAAAGGCATTAGATACATTAAATGATCTCAGCATGCTAAGAAACCCTGGGTTAATTTTTGTCAAGAAACATAAAGCATCAGCAAAACAACCATCTATTTGAATTTACAGTTCATTCAACAAATACTTATTGGGGGCTTGCTACTAAAGGAGTACCAATGAACAGTGGAGATAATAAAAAGATGACAGGGAAAAAGAGATCTTTCCTTAAAAGAGTTATGAATATCATCAGGGAAAAAGATATATTCATAAATTGATTCAAGGTGTAAGCATGTGTCAGGAAGACCTGAAGAAGATTGGGGCTGGTTTTTTTGGTGGTGAGACGAGGTTAGCAGCAGTGGCTCTCAAGGGCAGGTAATTTTGTCCAATGGGGGACATTTGACATTGTGTGGAGGCATTGTTGGTCGCCACAACTGATGAGAGTACAGAGCATACTCTCATCCAGTGCATAGAGAGTAGAGGCCATGGATGTTGCTAAACATCTAGCACAGGGCGGCCCCCCACAGCAAAGAATCATCAGGCCCAGAACATGAACAATGCCACAGCTGAGATGCCACACCGTGCTTTAGATTAGGACAGAGAGAGGGGCTTTCTGGTAGAGGAAACTGCTTCCACGAAGAGCTGACACTATTTGAGTACAGGAAACACATCACTAAAGCTGGACGGTGGGCTTCTAGCAGGAGGTTAGGATCCTAAGGGAGGTGATTGCTAATTTGGAGAGGACTGCCGGTGGCCTGTGGGGGAGCTGAGGCTTCAGCTTTGGTTGGGGGAAAGGGAGGCATAGAAGGAGGTATAACTCCAAAATAATGTGGCTTGACTGATGGTTCATAAGGAGCTCTCTGTGAGATGCAGTGGGGAGAATGGAGGTGGGAATGTCCTAGGGCCTAGGACATGGTGACATGAGGCAGTGAAGTGGGGACCAAGAGCTGTAGGAGGTAAACAGAAGATGCTATATGGTGATTAGACTGTGGGGTTTATGAGTCATACCTGAGAGGGAGATTCAAGGAGGATGCCAGAATTCACAGGTTGTGGGTATCCTGGGACAGAAGGAGGAGTAAGCCAACCTTCAGTAATCACCTACTCTGTGTCTGGTGTTATGTTATTAAATTCCCACAACAGCCTTATAACCTGACTAATAGGATCCTTTGCTTTTTTGTTTTGTTTTTGTTTTCTAACAGATGTGGCAAACAGAATGTCCAAACACCTGGGTTTTCCCATGGCTAAGAGGTTCCAGTGCTAAAATGAGGAAAGTCCTAGGCAAATGGGAATGAGTCGATCACTTTAGCTCCTGAGATCAAAGTGTTTAGGTGCCAAAGTGGCCTGACTTGAAAGGAGTATAGCTGAGAGTCATCCTCTCTCACTCCATAGCCCACACTTTTCCTCCCCATACCACTCTGACTCGCACGGGAGAGACCATGGCACTACACAGACAGGCAGTACATTCTACTTGGATTGGGGAGGAGGTGGGGGAAATGTTCTGTTTTGGAAAATTGACATTCAAATTTTTTTAAAAATAGAGGCTATCATTATGAACTTTTTAAAGCCTTTCCCTCTTGTATCTTCAGTGTTCACCAGGCCCTCCTTCCTTGTTTTGTTTAAAGGCTCAATGCACAGTGGTTATTTTTGTGACTGGGTAATTACCTATATTTTAAGCTTAGAATTCAGGCTAAGAGTAAAGGTGTGATATGCATCTAATGAATAAATATCTGCCTGGATAATGTGATTCCCTTGTGTCATATTGTTGTCCTCATTTTCTCTAAGAAGAAACGACAGATCAGGGATTGCTCAGGGTCACCCTGCAACTGCTGGGCAGATATACAATGAGGTTGGGACCCTCAGATGAGGTGCCATGAAGGGAATTCAGTGGAGGATTGACCAGTATACTCCCACTATTTCCCTCGCCCTGAGTCACTATTCATTTTCTTATCAAGTCAGAGAAAGTGTGGCCCCTCACCAGTGGTATCAGCACCATCTGGAAACCTGCAAGAAATTCAAATTCATGGCCCCACTCCAGACCTGTGAAATTTGCAACTTTAGGATGGATCCAGGTATTTGTCTTTCTAGAAGTTTTCTAGATGATTCTCATTATCACTAAATATTTTAGGCTCTATGGACCAAGATATGAAATTGAGGATCTTGTGTAGACATGTGTATTTTCTGTGGTCTCTATCTCCACTACTCAACTCAGTCATGGTAGCATAAAACAGCTATAAACAATGCAAAAGAGAATTATTGTGGTTGTGGCACAATAACACTTTATTAATGAACCCTGAAATTTGAATTTCATATAATTTTCAAGTATGAAATATCCTTTTGATTTATGTCAAAATGCAAAAATTTCAAAACCATTGTTAAGTCTAATGGCACACAAAAATGGGGTGGGCAGAATTTGACCTTGATTGTAGTTTAAGGATTCCTACTTTAGAGATTCTAGATTGGGCAGGTAAGATAAGAGTTCTTTGTTTCTTAGAAATATATGTAGAAATATTTATTGAATAAATGATATAATGTCAAAAATGGGATTTGTGTCAAGATTTGCTTCAAAATCAGATGGAGAGTGGGACGCATAGATGATAACAGTTGACCATGGCTTGATAATTTTGAATGGTACATGTTGGGCACAGGAGGTTAGGATTTATTTTCTATGCTTTTATACATTTATATTTGTTCATAATAAAAAATAGTTTTATCTAAAATTGATGATTGTGGCAAATGAAGATTTGTTGATATGGAACTACATGCATGCTATATTGTTTACCAATATAAAAGCAGGATACAGAAAAATATGTAGAAGATGATTTATTTATATGTCTCCCAATTGGTCCCATGAGCTGATAAGATTGTATATCCAGTAGTTTTTGGGTAGACTGTTCTATAAATATCTGTGATGTCCATTTGTTCTAGTGTCCTATTTAAGTACATTGTTTCTTTGTTCATTTTCTGTTTGGAAGATTTGTCCCATTCTATCAGTGGGGTTTTGAAGTACCTGGCCATTATGATGCTGCTGTTTATGATTTTGTTCAACCAAGTTGGATTTTCTTTATGAATCTGGGTGCACCTGTGTTAGGTGCATAAATATTTGGAATTCCTATGTCTTCTTGTTGAGTTGTTTCTTCACCATTACATAATCTTTATTTATTTTTGTTGATTTGAAGTCTATGTTATCTGATATAAGAACAGCTGCACTGCTTTTTTTTGGTTTCCATTTGCATGGAGTATTGTTTTGCATCTCTTCATTTTGAGTCTGAATGAGAATATGTGGGTTAGATGTGTTTCCTGGAGACAAAAGTTACTTGGTTTGTATTTTTTTTTTTATTCAGTCAGGCAGCCTATGTCTCTTGAGTGGGGAGTTCAAGCCATTCATATTTATTGAAAGAATTGATAAATAGGGTGGATTTCTGTTCATCCTGTTGAGTAGAACTTTATTGCTTCCTTTTACATCTTCTGACCTTTAGATTCTGGGGGGTTTTACACTCCTTGGTGTCTATTGTGCTGACCCATGTATAATGTAGCTCTGAGTACTTGTGCAGGGTAGGAGTGGTCTTGACAAATTCTCTCAGTGTTAGCTTATCTGAGAAAGTCTTTATTTCTTTCTCATATAGGAAACTTAGTTTTGCAGGATACAAAATTCTAGGCTGGGCATTATTCTGTTTGAGAAGACTGAAAGTGTGGCCCCAATCCCTTCTTGCTTCTAAGATTTTCATTGAGAAGTGTGCAATTAGTCTGATGAGTTTTCCCTTATAAGTTACCTGTTGCTTTCATGTTATGGCTTCTGAGAGTGCCTCTTTTGTGTTTACTTTGGCCAGTCTGATGAATATGTGTTGTCATTATTTCCTCCTCATGATGAATCTCTCAGGAGTTGTTGAGCTTCTTGTATCTGGATATCTAGATTTCTAGCAAGACTGGGGAAATTTTCCTCAATTATTTCCTCAAATAATGTTCTCAACTCTTGTGTATTTTCTTCTTGGCCCTCAGGGATGCCTATGATTATTGTTTTATGCCTCTTTATATAGTCCTATATTTCTTGTAGCCTTATTCATTCTTATTGTTTGTCTGTTCTTTCTCTTTGACTGATTTTTTAACACAAAGGTGATTTTTTCAAGTTCTGAGATTCTTTCTTCTGCCTGATCAAGCTATTCTTAAAGCTTTCCACCATGTTTTATATTTCCTTGAATGAATTTTCCATTTACAGAAGTTCTGTTTGATTTTTTTTTAATAATTCAATTTCTTTAGTAAATTTTCCATTTATTTCTTGCATTGTTTTTTGTGGTTTCATTGTGTTGGATTTCTATTTTCTCTTATATTTCATTGAGTTTCCTTACAATCCATATTAAAAATTCTTTATCTATCATTTCAATCTTTTCATTTTGGTTGGTATTCATTGGTAAGGAGTTATTATTTTCTTTTGTGGGTATCCTTTTGCTCTTATTTTTCACATTTCTGGAGTTCTTTCCTTGATTCCTTCTCATTTGGTGTCTTGCTCATGACCTTGGCATACTAGTCATGGTTTATGGGGTTGTCCTCAGGTCCCCAAAGATTGATCCCGAGCATACCAGGGAGAGGGGTGCTCATCTTGAGTTCCCTATGGGGTGTTCTAGAAAGCTTGATGAAACTCTCAAATTATCCTTGGCTAGCTGTCTTCACCTTTCCCCAAAAGTGTATAGTGAGTTAGCTTTCCCAGATTAATCTCTGAGATGGTGAGTGGTACTTGGGAGTGCACATTAGCTGCTCCCTGTTTGCCTGAGTTAGGAGGTGCTATGCTTAGCTATGGGTTTGTTACCCCTGTTGTTGATTGAAGTTTACAGGAAAGAGCTGGCTGCTGAGATAGTCCTTTGTGCCCATGGTAAGCTCTGGTCCCCCAGGTGGGGCACACAAATACCTCAAGTTTTAGGAGTAACCCTGTAGCTTGCAGAGGGTTCCTTGATCTCTACTCCCCCTGAGGTGGGGGGAGGAGCAAGACAAATCACTCCTGGATTACAAGATTCTGAGAGGCTTTGCAAAGCTTCAGTGGGGCTCAGAGGTTGCTTATCCAGCCAGTATAAGGAGCCACTGGTATGAACTTCAGGATAATCTCTCTAAACTGGGAAGGCTATTCCTGAGGGAAAGGCCTAATCACTTGAGTGCCCAGGTCCTGGACCAGGATCTTTTCACCTTTTTCCATTAGCACAGTTTCTCTGGGAGCTCTCCCTATTCACTCCCTGAAACTTCATAGCACTCTTCAATCAGAAAAGTCTGTGTGGGTTCTCTCACTGCCCAAGACTGGATATGGAACTACACCTCAGTCCATGCATCCCACTCACTCATGTATGTCTCTGCAGGTTGCTGGCAGGTAATGGGTTCCCCAATTGTGGATGCCAGTTCCATCACAAGTCCCAAAGGGGAGAAAGGCCTCTCTGTCTGCAGGGGCCTCTGTCACGGTTATGTTTCTACTGGGGAGAAGCAGCCACTTCAGGGTTTCTTAGCTCAAGCTGAGTCCCCTATTTAAATGAATTGGGGGAATGGCTGCTCCCATTCAGCTGGTGCACCTGGGACATTCTGTTGTCATGGGAACCAGGGGCTAGGCTAATTCATTCTGAATGCCACTCCACTATCCAATATGGTGGCTGTCCAATGTGGGTGAAGAATGGGCATGCTCATGGGACCCTGTCCCTCAGTGTCCATTTACTTTCTCCCGTTAGATATGTCTGTGAGAGCTTCCTTGCCACCCAAGTCTGAGACCAAGTTCTCTCCCCTGCCACTCCTTGCACTGTTCTCATGTCTGGGGATCACAAGGTCCAGCTCACCTGTCCAAGCCACCAGCATGCAATCCCACAAAACACCTGTGGGCAGAAAGATCACAGATTGCAGAGGCCCTGCTCTCAGTGACAGGCTCAGCAGGGAATACACACCCACCCTAAAGAAGCAGCCAGTCATGTGCTTTTTTGTTCAGAGTATTTTCCTGGTTGCAATGGGTGGGGGACAGGCTCGTGCTACCAGCTGGCCAGAGCCAAAATGAGTTCTTGGATACCATGACTGGAGGAGTTCCAGAGGAAGAAGTGTCCCGGTGCAAGAAAGCCAGCACTCCAGTCTCTTATGGCACTCTCCCATGGAATGTCCCTTTTTAACACCTGAACTCCCGGGGTTTGCTATTTCACCCTGCTATTCCTATTTAGCCACTGTTCCTGGGCTTGTAGAGGGCAGAAGCACCACCCAGTAGGTTCTGTGTCCTGCTTTCTACCAACGGTACCTAGATGTGGGAAGGGAAGTCCCCCTTACCCTTTCACTGGGCTCGCCAAGCCTCTCTGGGTTTGGCCCATGCCACTGTATTCTATCTTCCTCTCTCCCAGCTTTGCTGCTTTTTTCTCAGTTGGGTGCCTGGACATCTCTGCTGTCTGTCCATGCAATCCATACCTGGGTTGCAACTGCTCTCCACTTTCCTCAGTCCAATATATTACCTTCTAGCTGGGACGATTCAACAAGCAATGTCTCTAGTCAGCCAACTTGGCTGCTCCTATTTATTTTAAGAACTAGACAAGTTAATCAGTATTGGCATATCGAACTTGCTTGCTTTGGACTGAGGGCCATTTGAGCACTGGTTACAGCAGAGCTGAAGGGGTAGCTGCCTAGTTGAGTTAGTTCTCCTGTCCTCAATCTAAACACAGATGAGTGGAATATCTTGAACAGAGGTACACATTTCACTTAATAGTGGGAAATGAAGTGTCAAGTAAATGGCTATCATGGTCATCAAATATTAAAGAAAAGGAAAATGAGTCATTATATTGACCAATCTTCCCGTTTTTCAGATGGTGGAAATGAAAGTCAATGAAGTACACTGATAGTTTCATGACTTTCAGTTCATTCATTCAGTAAATAGGTTTTGTCCCTCTGTGCTCGACTCCTTACCAGAAACTAAAACTAGGGCAGTGAACTTTCCATGGTGTCATATGATCTGTATGCCTATCAATAGACTTTTCCCTGAGGGTACCTATGGATATGAAGGAGACACATGGCTGGCTGCCTAAATACAAGCTACATTGCCACAGAACGGGAGCATGATCAGGTGAGGAAAAATGGTGCCCAAGAAATCACACTTGGCTGAAGCCACATTCACTTCTGCGGTCAAACAAGTAAATTACTTCCTGGCTGGCTTTGGGATTCCTGTAATCTATCCCCATTTCTTTCTCTAATAGCGATATAGGGAAATT
Organism: Microcebus murinus; assembly: GCF_040939455.1. Lineage (NCBI taxonomy): Eukaryota > Metazoa > Chordata > Mammalia > Primates > Cheirogaleidae > Microcebus > Microcebus murinus. The sequence continues at coordinate 78,348,680 of NC_134115.1, read as the reverse complement.
ATTTTAGCAACCCACCTTCTACACTCTCATTTTTCTAGTGTGGATTAGACCTGTCAATGGTAAATAATTTTGTTAGGTCACAAGAACAATTTGAGATTTAATGAAAGCTCTGAACTCTCTCCCCAGGAAGGAAAATTGTACAATACAAACACATACACACACATGATGTGGACACACAAATACACTGTTTTGCAGCATTCGTGGAACCACTGCTTTCTAACCTAGAGGCAATGATTTCCAAATTAAGAACTGTTAGTCTCAGGGGTCCCCATGACACTTCTAACTGTATGATCCTACCATGTTGGTTTTGTTCAAAACATTCTTTCCGGCTGGATCTTTCAGACCTAGGGTGTGATTAAGAACTTCTCCGACTTGCTGCTCTGTCTGCCTCAGTTTAGGATTACCAAAAAAAGGTGCTCGGCAAGAAGATGCACATCCAGCTATGGTGGTCTAGCGGGGATAGGGAGAGGAGAAAGAAATGAGGATTCCAGTCATGGCACTATGTATGTCTCCTGCCTGCCTTGCTGGGTTTCACTTATTGAATTAGGACAAATTGGAACTTTCATAAACTGTGATATAAATCATTATCTCGAGTTAGCAGATGCAGTCGCACCAGGGTAGAGCACTGTTAATAACTCTGCTGGATTAGGAGTGATTGGAACAATTTGAAACTTGTTTCTCTCAGCTT